>NC_141873.1:124607295-124669795 GCF_056163025.1 Triticum urartu
TAAAGTTTCAACTGTGGTTCATAAGAGTAATACTAGAACACCTACACCCTCTGAGCAAATTAAAGTTGAACCTAGTATTGTTATGGTTAAAGATCGCTTGGTTGATAATATTGATAGGCATGTTATTTACTTCTATGATGAAGCTTCTAGAATTATGAGACTCGATACTAAAAATAAACATAGACCTGTTGTAGGCATGCCTGTTATTTCTGTTAAAATAGGAGATCATTGCTATCATGGCTTATGTGATATGGGTGCTAGTGCGAGTGCAATACCTCATTCTTTATATGAAGAAATTATGCATGATATTGCACATGCTGAGTTAGAAGGTATTGATGTTACAATTAAGCTTGCCATTAGAGATACTATTTCACCGGTTGGGATTGTTAGAGATGTTGATGTCTTGTGTGGGAAAGTTAAATATCCTGCTGATTTTCTTGTTCTTGGTTCCCCACAAGATGACTTTTGTCCCTTATATTTTCTAGACCCTTCTTGAATACTGTTAATGCTAAGATAGATTGCAAAAAGGATATTGTTTCTGTTGGTTTATTGGATATGTCTCATGATTTTAATTTTGCTAAATTTCGTAGGCAACCCAATGATAAAGAATTTCCTAGTAAATATGAAATTATTGGTCTTGCTTCTATTGCCGTGCCTCCTAATGACCCTTTAGAACAATATTTGCTAGATCATGAAAATGATATGTTTATGAATGAAAGAAGGGAAATAGATGAAGTATTCTTTAAACAAGGACCTATTTTGAAACACAACTTGCCTGCCGAAATACTAGGGGATCCTCCTCCACCCAAGGGTGATCCCGTGTTTGAGCTTAAACCATTGCCTGATACTCTTAAATATGTTTATCTTGATGAAAAGAAGATATATCCTGTTATTATTAGTGCTAACCTTTCAAAACAAGAAGAAGAGAAATTATTGAAAACTCTGAAGAAGCACCATGCTGCTATTAGATATACTCTTGATGATCTTAAGGGCATTAGTCCTACTCTATGCCCGCGCAAAATAAAATTAGAGAAAGACGCTGCTACCTCTTGAGCACTGCGTTGGTTTTCCCCGAAGAGGAAGGGATGATGCAGCAAAGTAGCGTAAGAGTTTCCCTCAGTTTTTGAGAACCAAGGTAACAATCCAGTAGGAGGCTACGCACCAGTCCCTCGTACCTGCACAAAACAGATAAATCCTCGCAACCAATGCGATAAGGGGTTGTCAATCCCTACACGGCCACTTACGAGAGTGAGATCTGATAGATATGATAAGATAATATTTTTGGTGTTTTTATGATAAAGATGCAAAGTAAAATAAAAGAAAAGTAAAAGCAAAGGAAATAACTAAGTATTGGGAGATTAATATGATGAAGATAGACCCGGGGGCCATAGGTTTCACTAGTGGCTTCTCTCGAGAGCATAAGTATTCTACGGTGGGTGAACAAATTACTGTTGAGCAATCGACAGAATTGAGCACAGTTATGAGAATATCTAGGTATGATCATGTATATAGGCTTCACGTCTGAGACAAGTAGACCGACTCCTGCCTGCATCTACTACTATTACTCCACTCATGGACCGCTATCCAGCATGCATCTAGAGTATTAAGTTAATGAAAACAGAGTAACGCCTTAAGCAAGATGACATGATGTAGAGGGATAAACTCATGCAATATGATGAAAACCCCATCTTGTTATCCTCGATGGCAACAATACAATACGTGCCTTGCTGCCCCTACTGTCACTGGGAAAGGACACCGCAAGATTGAACCCAAAGCTAAGCACTTCTCCCATTGCAAGAAAGATCAATCTAGTAGGCCAAACCAAACTGATAATTCGAAGAGACTTGCAAAGTGACCAATCATACATAAAAGAATTCAGAGAAGATTCAAATATTGTTCATAGATAAACTTGATCATAAACCCACAATTCATCGGTCTCAACAAACACACCGCAAAAACAAGATTACATCGAATAGTTCTCCACAAGAGAGGGGGAGAACATTGTATTGAGATCCAAAAAAAGAGAAGAAGCCATCTAGTTACTAACTATGGACCCGTAGGTATGAGGTGAACTACTCACACTTCATCGGAGAGGCTATGGTGTTGATGTAGAAGCCCTCCGTGAACAGGCCCCAAGATGGGATCTCGTGGATACAGATAGTTGTAGCGGTGGAATTAGGGTTTTGGCTCCCTATCTGATCGTTTGGGGGTACGTAGGTGGAGCAACAGGGGGCCCACGAGGGTGGAGGGCGCGCCTAGGGGGGGGGGGGGGTAGGCGCGCCCCCTACCTCGTGGCCTCCTGTTTTGTGTCTTGACGTATGTCCAAGTCTCCTAGGTCTTGTTCGTTGAGAAAATCACGTTCCCGAAGGTTTCATTCCGTTTGGACTCCATTTGATATTCCTTTTCTTCGAAACCCTAAAACAGGCAAAAAAAGCAATTCTGGGCTGGGCCTCTGGTTAATAGGTTAGTCCCAAAAATAATATAAAAGTGGATAATAAAGCCCAATAATGTCCAAAACAGTAGATAATATAGCATGGAGCAATCAAAAATTATAGATACGTTGGAGACGTATCAAGCATCCCCAAGCTTAATTCCTGCTCGTCCTCGAGTAGGTAAATGATAAAAACAGAATTTTTGATGCGAAGTGCTACTTGGCATAATTTTAATGTAATTCTTCTTAATTGTGGTATGAATATTCAGATCCGAAAGATTCAAGATAAAAGTTCATATTGACATAAAAATAATAATACTTCAAGCATACTAACTAAGCAATTATGTCTTCTCAAAATAACATGGCCAAAGAAAGTTCATCCCTACAAAATCATATAGTTTATTCATGCTCCATTTTCGTCAGACAAGAATGCTCTCATCATGCACAACCCTGATGACAAGCCAAGCAATTGTTTCATACTTAGTAATCTCAAACCTATAAACTTTCACGCAATATATGAGTGCGAGCCATGGACATAACACTATGGGTGGAATAGAATATAATGAGGAGGGTTATGTGGAGAAGACAAAAAGGAGAAAGTCTCACATCAACGAGGCTAATCAATGGGCTATGGATATGCCCACCGATTGATGTTAATGCAAGGAGTAGGGATTGCCATGCAACGAATGCACTAGAGCTATAAATGTATGAAAGCTCAACAAAAGAAACTAAGTGGGTGTGCATCCAACTTGCTTGCTCACGAAGACCTAAGGGCACTTGAGGAGGCCCATTGTTGGAATATACAAGCCAAGTTCTATAATGAAAATTCCCACTAGTATGTGAAAGTGACAAAACAAGAGACTCTCTATCATGAAGATTACGGTGCTACTTTGAAGCACAAGTGTGGCAAAGGATAGTAACATTGTCCCTTCTCTCTTTTTCTCTCATTTTTTTGGGCCTTCTCTTTTTTTATGGCCTTTCTCTTTTTTGGGGGGGGCCTTCTCTCTATTTTTTATGGCCTTTCTCTTTTTTTATAATTCCTCAATTGGGACAATGCTCTAGAAAATGATGATCATCACACTTCTATTTATTTAAAACTCAATGATTACAACTCGATACTAGAACAAAAGATGACTCTATATGAATGCCTCCGACGGTGTACCGGGATATGCAATGGACCAAGAGTGACATGTATGAAAGAATTATGAATGGTGGCTTTGCCACAAATACTATGTCAACTACATGATCATGCTAAGTAATATGACAATAATGAATGTGTCATGATAAACGGAATGGTGGAAAGTTGCATGGCAATATGTCTCGGAATGGCTATGGAAATGCCATAGTAGGTAGGTATGGTGGCTGTTTTGAGGAAGATATAAGGAGGTTTATGTGTGAAAGAGCGTATCATATCACGGGGTTTGGATGTACCGGCGAAGTTTGCGCCAACTCTCAATGTGAGAAAGGGCAATGCACGGTACCGAAGAGGCTAGCAAGGATGGAAGGGTGAGAGTGCTTATAATCCATGGACTCAACATTAGTCATAAAGAACTCACATACTTATTGCAAAAATCTACAAGTCATCAAAAACCTCGGCACTACGCGCATGCTCCTAGGGGGATAGATTGGTAGGAAAAGACCATCGCTCGTCCCCGACCGCCACTCATAAGGAGGACAATCAATAACACCTCATGTTTCAAATTTGTTACATAATGTTTACCATACGTGCATGATACGGGACTTGCAAACTTCAACACAAGCATTTCTCAATTTCACAACTACTCAACTAGCACGACTTTGATATTATTACCTCCATATCTCAAAACAATCATCAAGCATCAAACTTCTCTTAGTATTCAAAACACTCATAAGAAAATTTTACTAATCTTGAATACCTAGCATATTAGGATTTTAAGAAAATTACCATGCTATTTAAGACTCTCAAAATAATCTAAGTGAAGCATGAGAGATCAATAGTTTCTATAAAACAAATTCATCACTGTGCTCTAAAAGATATAAGTGAAGTACTAGAGCAAAACTATATAACTCAAAAGATATAAGCGAACACATAGAGTATTCTAACAAATTCCAAATCATGTATGGCTCTCTAAAAAGGTGTGTACAGCAAGGATGATTGTGGTAAACTAAAAAGTAAAGACTCAAATCATACAATACGCTCCAAGCAAAACACATATCATGTGGCGAATAAAAATATAGCTCCAAGTAAAGTTACCGATAGAAGTAGACGAAAGAGGGGATGCCTTCCGGGGCATCCCAAGCTTTGGCTTTTAGGTGTCCTTAGATTATCTTGGGGGTGCCATGGGTATCCCCAAGCTTAGGCTCTTGCCACTCCTTATTCCATAATCCATCAAATCTTTACCCAAAACTTGAGAACTTCACAACACAAAACTCAAAGTAGAAAATCTCGTGAGCTCCGTTAGCGAAAGAAAACAAAAGACCACTTCAAGGTACTGTTTTTAACTTATTATTTATTTATATTGGTGTTAAAACTACTGTATTCCAACTTCTCTATGGTTTATAAAATATTTTACTAGCCATAGATTCATCAAAATAAGCAAACAACACACGAAAAACAGAATCTGTCAAAAACAGAACAATCTGTAGTAATCTGTAGCTAGCGAAAGATATGGAACCCCAAAAATTCTAAAATAAATTGCTGGACGTGAGGAATTTATCTATTAATCATCTGAAAAAATAATTAACTAAATAGCACTTTACAAATAAAAATGGCAGCAGTTCTCTTGAGCGCTAAAGTTTCTGTTTTTTACAGCAAGTGTAACAAGACTTTCCCCGAGTCTTCCCAACGGTTCTACTTGGCACAAACACTAATTAAACACAAAAAAAACAAAAACAGAGGCTATATGAATTATTTATTACTAAACAGGAGAAAAAAGCAAGGAATAAAAATAAAATTTGGTTGCCTCCCAACAAGCGCTATCGTTTAACGCCCCTAGCTAGGCATAACAAACAAGGATAGATCTAGGCATTGCCATCTTTGGTAGGCAATCCATAAGTGGCTCTCATAATAGATTAATAAGGTAATTTAATTTTCTTTCTAGGAAAGTGTTCCATGCCTTTCCTTAATGGAAATTGGAATCTAATATTTCCTTCCTTCATATCAATAATTGCACCAATCGTTCTAAGGAAAGGTCTACCAAGAATAATAGGACATGAAGGATTGCAATCTATGTCAAGAACAATAAAATATATGGGCACATAATTCCTATTTGAAACAATAAGAATATAATTAATTCTTCCCATAGGTTTCTTAATTGTGGAATCCGCTAGGTGCAAGTTTAGAGAGCAATCATCAAAATCACGGAAACCTAACAAATCACACAAAATCTTTGGAATCGTGGAAACACTAGCACCCAAATCACATAAAGCATAGCATTCATGATCTTTAATTTAAATTTTAATAGTTGGTTCCCACTCATCATAGAGTTTTCTAGGTATAGAAACTTCCAATTCAAGTTTTTCCTCATAAGATTGCATCAAGGCATCAACGATATGTTTAGTAAACGCTTTATTTTGACTATAAGCATGAGGAGAATTTAGCACGGATTGCAACAAGGAAATACAATTAATCAAAGAGCAATTTTCATAGTTAAATTGCTTGAAATCCATAATAGTGGGTTTAGTAACATCTACGGTTTTAATTTCTTCAATCCCACTTTTATCAATTTTAGCATCAAGATCAAAAAATTCTGAATTCTTGGAACGCCTTCTAGGTAAAGGTGGATCATATTCAGTTCCATCATTATCAAGATTCATATTGCAAAACAAAGATTTAATAGGGGACACATCAATAACTTTTAGATCTTCATCTTTATTTTCATAGGAACTAGAATAACATGCACTTATAAAGGCATCTTTCTTAGCACGGATCCTAGCGGTTCTTTCTTTGCACTCATCAATGGAAATTCTCATGGCTTTGAGAGACTCATTGATATCATGCTTAGGTGGAATAGATCTACGTTTCAAAGAATCAACATCAAGATAAATTCTATCAACGTTCCTAGCCAACTCATCAATCTTAAGTAATTTTTCTTAAATCAAAGCATTGAAATTATTTTGCGAAGTAATAAATTCTTAATATTAGATTCAAAATCAGAGGGCATCTTATTATAATTTCTATAAGAATTGTTGTAGGAATTACCATAATTATTAGAGGGATTACTAGGATAAGGCCTAGGATTAAAATTTCCTCTATACGCGTTGTTACCAAAATTGTTCCTACCAACAAAATTCACATCCATAGATTCATTATTATTCTCAATCAAAGTAGACAAGGGCATATCATTAGGATCAGAAGAAACACTCTTACTAGCAAATACTTTCATAAGTTCATCCATCTTTCCACTCAAAACATTAATTTCTTCTATTGCATGCACCTTTTTATTAGTAGATCTTTTAGTATGCCATTGAGAATAATTAACCATAATATTATCTAGGAGTTTAGTAGCTTCTCCTAAAGTGATTTCCATAAAAGTGCCTCCCGCGGCCGAATCTAAAAGATTTCTAGATGCAAAATTCAATCCGGCATAAATTTTTTGTATAATCATCCACAAATTTAAACCATGAGTAGGGCAATTACGTATCATTAGTTTCATTCTCTCCCAAGCTTGTGCAACATGTTTGTGATCAAGTTGCTTAAAATTCATAATATCGTTTCTAAGAGAGATGATCTTAGCGGGAGGAAAATACTTAGAGATAAAAGCATCTTTGCACTTGTTCCATGAATCAATACAATTTTTGGGCAAAGACGAAAACCAAGCTTTAGCACGATCTCTAAGCGAAAAAGGAAATAGCTTCAATTTAACAATATCATTATCCACATCTTTCTTCTTTTGCATATCACACAAATCAACGAAGCTATTTAGATGGGTAGCGGCATCTTCACTAGGAAGGCCGGAAAACGGATCTTTCATGACAAGATTCAGCAAAATAGTATTAATTTCACAAGATTCAGCATCGGTAAGAGGAGCAATCAGAGTGCTAATAAAATCATTATTGTTGGTATTGGTGAAGTCACACAATTTAGTGTTATCTTGAGCCATCGTGACAAGCAAGCAAACTAACACACAAGAAAACAAAAATCAAGCGGGCAAAAAGAGGCAAATAGAGAAAGAGAGGGAGGATAGAGAGAGAGAGGGCGAATGAAACGGCAAGGGTGAAGTGGGGGAGAGGAAAACGAGAGGCAAATGGCAAATCATGTAATGCGGGAGATAAGGGTATGCGATGGGTACTTGGTATATTGACTTTTGCGTAGACCTCCCCGGCAACGGTGCCGGAAATCCTTCTTGCTACCTCTTGAGCACTGCGTTGGCTTTCCCCGAAGAGGAAGGGATGATGCAGCAAAGTAGCGTAAGTATTTCCCTCAGTTTTTGAGAACCAAGGTATCAATCCAGTAGGAGGCTATGCGCCAGTCCCTCGTACCTGCACAAAACAAATAAATCCTCGCAACCAACGCGATAAGGGGTTGTCAATCCCTACACGACCACTTATGAGAGTGAGATCTGATAGATATGATAAGATAATATTTTTGGTGTTTTTATGATAAAGATGCAAAGTAAAATAAAAGCAAAGTAAAAGCAAAGGAAATAACTAAGTATTGGGAGATTAATATGACGAAGATAGACCCGGGGGCCAGAGGTTTCACTAGTGGCTTCTCTCGAGAGGATAAGTATTCTACGGTGGGTGAACAAATTACTGTTGAGCAATTGACAGAATTGAGCATAGTTATGAGAATATCTAGGTATGATCATGTATATAGGCATCACGTCCGAGACAAGTAGACCGACTCCTGCCTGCATCTACTACTATTACTCCACTCATGGACCGCTATCCAGCATGCATCTAGAGTATTAAGTTAATGAAAACAGAGTAACGCCTTAAGCAAGATGACATGATGTATAGGGATAAACTCATGCAATATGATGAAAACCCCATCTTGTTATCCTCGATGGCAACAATACAATACGTGCCTTGCTTCCCCTACTATCACTTGGAAAGGACACCACAAGATTGAACCCAAAGCTAAGTGAGGGACTCCTGGATTAGGAGGTATCCGGACAGCCGGACTATATCCTTTGGCCGGACTGTTGGACTATGAAGATACAAGATTGAAGACGTCGTCCCGTGTCCGGATGGGACTCTCCTTGGCATGGAAGGCAAGATTGGCAATACGGATATGTAGATCCCCTTCCTTGTAACCAACTCTGTGTAACCCTAGCCTCCTCCGGTGTCTATATAAACCGGAGGGTTTTAGTCCGTAGGACAACATATAATCATACCATAGGCTAGCTTCTAGGGTTTAGCCTCTCTGATCTCGTGGTAGATCAACTCTTGTACTACTCATATTATCAAGAATAATCAAGCAAGACGTAGGGTTTTACCTCCATCAACAGGGCCCGACCCTGGGTAAAACATTGTGTCCCCTGCCTCCTCTTACCATCCGCCTTAGACGCACAGTTTGGGACCCCCTACCCGAGATCCGACGGTTTTGACACCGACATTGGTGCTTTCATTGAGAGTTCCTCTATGTCGTCATCTTTAGGCTTGACGGCTCCTTCGATCATCGATAGTGATGCAGTCCAGGGTGAGACTTTTCTCCTGGACACATCTTTGTATTCGGCGGCTTCGCACTGCGGGCCAACTTGCTTGGCCATCTGGAGTAGATCGAGAGTTACGCCCCTGGCCACTAGGCCAGGTTTGGAAGCTTAAATTACACAGCCGACATCCGCGGAGACTTGATCTTCGACGGATTCGAGCCCCTGCCGAGTACACCGCACGGTCACGATGAGCATGATTTAGCTCTGCCGTCGGACAGTGTGCAGGAGATCACACCGGCAACCGTTCCAACCCTCAACTCGGAGCCGATTGCGCCATCCACGTACGGGGGGATAGACCCCGCCATGGAGGCAGGATTCTCCGCGGCGATCGAGCCGAATATCGACCTTACCCTTCACGAGAGCCGTGACGCCAAATTGCCGGATTCTTCCCCGGCGACGGACTCCAAACCGCCTGCGCCCGTGCCTATCGAATCCGACTGGGCGCCGATCATGGAGTTCACCTCCGCGGATATCTTTCGGCACTCGCCCTTTGGCGACATGCTGAACTCATTAAGGTCTCTCTCCCTGTCAGGAGAGTCCTGGCTGAACTATGTTCGGTAGGATTGGGATGCAGATGACAAAGAAACTCGCCGCCCACCCACCACCCACTTAGTATCCACTATCGACAATTTGACCGACATGCTCGACTTCGACTCCGAAGACATCGACGGTATGGACGACGATGCGGGAGACGAAGAGGAACCACTGCCCACAGGGCACTGGACATCCACCTCATCATATGATATATACATGGTGGACACACCCAAAGAAGGCAATGGCGACGAGACAGCGGAGGATGACCCCTCCAAGAAGCAACCCAAGCGCCAACGTCAGCGGCGCCGCTCAATGTCTCACCAAAGCAAAAGCGGTGACACCGGCACAGGAGATAATAGCACTCCGGACAGTGCCGAAGACGACAACAATCCCCTCTAGCAAGATTTAGAGCAGGAGGATGGAGAAGCCAGCCCTCCCGAGAGAGCGGCAGATGGAGAGGCGGAGGATGATAATTTCATGCCTCCCTCCAAAGACGAGGCAAGCCTCGATGACGACGAATTTGTCGTGCCGGAGGATCCTGCCGAGCAAGAGCGCTTCAAGCGCCGGCTTATAGCCACGACAAATAGCCTTAAGAAAAAGCAGCAGCGGCTTCAAGCTAATCAAGATTTGCTAGCTGACAGATGGACAGAAGTCCTTGCGGCCGAGGAATATGAACTCGAACGCCCCTCCAAGAGTTACCCAAAGCGCAGGTTGCTACCCAACTGGAGGAGGAAGCATTAAAACCTACATCTCCAGCATATGACGTGGCTGATCGGCCACCTCGTGGCCACGACAGAGATGCATTTCGGCCAAAAACTCAGCCCGCACCCCGACGCCACTCAAATAAAAATGACAAGGCACGGGGAAACACACTAGACCTACGAGACGTATTGGAGGACAAAGCAAAACACGCAAGATCGATCTACAGATCACGAGGGCGCACCACTACGCGTGACGATAACCGTCGCACCGGATACAGTAAAAGTAAATCCGGCCGGGCCGAACACAGGGGACAAGACTCATTCGAGCTGCGTCGCGACATAGCCCACTACAGAGGCGCCGCACACCCCATATGCTTCACGGACGAAGTAATGGATCACCAAATCCCAGAAGGTTTCAAACCTGTAAATATCGAATCATATGACGGCACAACAGATCCTGCGGTATGGATCGAGGACTTCCTCCTGCACATCCACATGGCCCGTGGTGACGATCTACACGCCATCAAATACCTCCCACTCAATCTCAAAGGACCAGCTCGGCATTGGCTCAACAGCCTGCCAGCAGAATCCATTGGCTGTTGGGAAGATCTGGAAGCCGCATTCCTCGACAACTTCCAGGGCACTTATGTGCGACCACCAGATGCCGATGACTTGAGCCACATAATTCAGTAGCCAGAGGAATCGGCCAGGCAATTCTAGACACGGTTCCTGACAAAGAAAAATCAAATCGTCAACTGTCCGGATGCAGAGGCCCTAGCAGCTTTCAAGCACAACATCCACGATGAGTGGCTCGCCCGGCACCTCGGCCAGGAAAAGCCGAAATCTATGGCAGCCCTCACGACACTCATGACCCGCTTTTGCGCAGGAGAAGACAGCTGGCTGGCTCGAAGCAATAACATATCAAAGAACCACGGTACTTCAGATACCAAGGATAGCAATGGCAGGTCACGTCGCAACAAACATAAGCGCCGCGTCAATAGCGACAACACCGAGGATACGACAGTCAATGCCGGATTTAGAGACTCTAAACCCGGACAGCGAAAAAAGCCATTCAAAAGAAGCACTCCGGGGCCGTCCAGTTTGGACCGTATACTCGATCGCTCGTGCCAAATACATGGCACCCCCGACAAGCCAGCCAACCACACCAATAGGGAATGTTGGGTGTTCAAGCAGGCCGGCAAGTTAAATGCCAAAAACAAAGATAAGGGGCTACATAGCGATGACGAGGAAGAGCCCAGGCAGCCGAACACCGGAGGACAGAAGAGGTTCCCCCCACAAGTGCGGACAGTGAACATGATGTACGCAACCCACATCCCCAAGAGGGAGCAGAAATGTGCATTAAGGGATGTATATGCGTTGGAGCCAGTTGCCCCAAAGTTCAACCCATGGTCCTCCTGTCCGATCACCTTCGGTCGCAGGGACCATCCCACTAGTATCCGTCATGGCAGATTCGCCGCACTGATCCTAGACCCAATCATCGACAGATTTCACCTCACTCGAGTCCTTATGGACGGTGGCAGCAGCCTGAACATGCTTTATCAGGACACAATGCGCAAAATGGGTATAGACCCCTCAAGGATCAAACCCACAAAAACGACCTTCAAAGGCGTCATACCAGGTGTAGAGGCCCATTCTACAGGCTCAGTCACGCTGGAAGTGGTCTTCGGATCCCCGGATAACTTTCGACGCGAGGAGTTAATCTTCGATATAGTCCCGTTCCGTAGTGTCTATCATGCACTGCTCGGGCGAACCGCATTTGCGAGATTCAACGCGGTACCGCACTATGCATATCTCAAGCTCAAGATGCCAGGACCTCGGGGGGGGGGGGGGGGTCATGACAGTCAATGGAAACACAGAGCGCTCTCTCCGCACGGAGGAGCACACTGCAGCCCTCACAGCAGAAGCGCAAAGCAGCCTCTTAAGGCAATCCACCAGTTCGGCGATTAAAGACCCGGACACCTTCAAGAGCGCCCAGAGTAATCGGCAACAAGACCGCCTGGCACGTTCCGAGCTCGCATAGAAATGCGGCCCCCACCCCAGTCCCAGCCAAACGGCGAAATCCGTGTCACGCGTACATAATTACGCATTAAAAATACCATGGGCACAGGTGGGGAGGGGGCACGACTACGGCACGCCCCAAGACGTGGCTCAACCGCACTAGGGGCTTCCCGCTTTGTTATTTTTTCTCTCTTTCAGGACTTAACTCTCCGGAAACCCCGTCCGGCAGTACGATTGCCGGACACACGATACAACAACCAAGGAGGCAGAAAGCTACGTCGCACCATGGAACTCCCAGGTGGTCTCTAATAACGAGTGAGATACATGCTTTAAATACCATTCCTCAGCCTGCCCTTGGAGGGGGCATGTCAAATAGTCCTACTTTTTTGCTTATCGCACTAATTGTATCATTCTGGTTCGACGCACTTTTTTGAATAGACAATGCATAGCACTAGACTATTACCGCATTCTCTATTCTTTTTTCATATATATATATATATATTCATTTATGACATCCAGCACCCGTACACTCTGGTACGGCCAATACGCCAGGGGCTTAAGCGTACCCCATAATACGGCGTGAGAAGTCCGAATACTTTCGACAGTGCGGCACCCCGAACTTATAGAATTATATGCATCGGCTCCGAATCATGTCTTGGGTCAATAGTTGGGTTTGCCTGGCTCCCATGTTTTGGTACCTTACGTTCCGCTATATCGGCTAAGGTAGCACTGGGAGAACTACTGTGATTGTGCCCCGGTTCCTCTGGGCTAAGCACCTCAGTAGAGAAAGCTAAAACTGACTGTCATGATAAGGCAAGAGCTGGTCGCTGTTTGAGAGGTCTCGAGTCCCTAAAGACTTATGCCGCTTAGGGTGAGGAGTCGGCCTTGTCCGGCTTAGGCGTGTATAGCGCCCCGAATTCGGCCTTCCGAATACTAGGGGCTTCGCCAAAATTTAAAATTGTAGACTTCTATGGCTAAGTGAGAGTGATAAAGCATTATAGTCCGATTGCCTTGTTCGTTGTGCTAAGCACCTCCCTCGAAGGACCCAACAATGGGAAAAAGAGTGCTCAGATTTATCCCGAACACCCCAGCACTCATGGCATGGGGGCAGAAGCCGACGACTGGCCATCTCTTGGATTTGATAAACAACCGCACAGAAGGTAATATTTTAAATTCAAACAAGCGTTGCATAGAGCACATGAACAAGTTTTCATAATACAGGATCACACGAGCAAGTTCACTCAAAAATTACATCCTTCGCACACTCGTTCGCCACAAGACGGGCACCCTTCAGGACACCCTCATAATACATTTCGGGGTGGCGATGCTCCTTTCCCTGCGGTGGCCACTCCTTCACCAGCTTCTCGGCATCCATCTTGGCCCAGTGCTCCTTCGCACGGGCAAAAGCCCGGCATGCACCTTCGATGCAGACGGATCGCTTTATGACTTCCAGCCGGGGGCAGGCATCCACAAGTCGCCTCACCAAGCCGAAGTAGCTGTTGGGAAGGGAGTCACTAGGCCACATCCGGACTATAAGGCCCCTCATGGCCTGTTCGGCCGCCTTGTGTAGCTCGACCAGTTGCTTTAGCTGGTCGCTGACAGGCATCGGGTGTTCGGTCCCAGTATACTGAGACCAGAACAACTTCTCCGTCGAGCTTCCCTCCTCGGCCCGATAGTACTTTGCGGCATCCGACACGCTGCGGGGCAAATCTGCGAATGCTCCTGGAGAGCTCCGGACTCGGGTAAGTAATAAGTAATTTATTTTCACATGCTTGCTTTGCATAATGAATGCCTTACCCGCCGCTATCTTCCTCATTGCCTCAATTTCCTGGAGGGCCTTTTGGGCTTCAGCCTTGGCATGCTTTGTGCTCTCGAGGGTCGCGGCAAGCTCGGACTCTCACGTCTTCGAGTCAAGCTCCAAAGCCTCGTGCTTCTTCACGAGAGCCTGGAGCTCTTGCTGCACCTCGCCCACCCGTGCCTCTTGTTTCTCCCGCTCGGTGCGCTCCTTGGCCGCTTTGTTTTTGGCCTCAGACAACGCTTGCTTCAGGGTCTCCACTTCGGTCGTGGCCCCTGGCACATCCATGATGATCCTGTCATTTTGCAACCACATCTTTCTCTTTTATATATAGACAAGGTGTTACTTACCTTTGTTCTCCTCGAGCTGCCTCTTGGCAAGGCCGAGCTCTCCCTCGGACCGCTCGAGGTTCTGCTTCAGTGCAGCGACCTCTGCAGTCAGTGCGACAGAGGTTAGTAGTGAAGCCTGCATACGCATACAGACATACTTACATTATACTCCTACAGATATTATTTGATCCTCTATTAGGCTTTTCTTTGTGAACACCAAACAGAGCATCAGGGGCTACTGTCTATGCGGTAATATTTTCCTATATTTTAAATACTTACCTCAAAGCCTGTTAGAAGGCTGGCACAGGCTTCAGTCAGTCCGCTCTTGGCGGACTAAACCTTCTTGATCACTGGACTCATAATAGTGTGGTGCTCTTCGTCGATGGAAGCGCCGCGAAGCGCTCCCAGCAGGTTGTCCGGTGCCTCTAGATGGACAGAGGTCACCGACACGGGCGGCTTGCCCCTCTTGGAAGGGGGCCGCCTGCCGGAGTCCGGAACCACTGGAGGTTCCGGCGCGGCGTTCGGCTGGGGCCGAACTTGGAGCCCTTGGGAGTCTTGCTCCCTTCGCGCCTGGAGTCTGGAAGGTCGCCTTGAGGCGCCTCCGGGACTGTCTCCCCCCGGTTCGGTGCCCCTTGAGACAATACCTCGACATTGTCCGTAGGGCGAGGAGAGGAGGCGGATGGAAGTGGATCTCTATCCATATCCGACGAGTCCAAGGAACCGTCCGACGAGGATACGTCGATACGGGCTCGGGGCGGACTGCATGATCATATTCGACGTTAGGAGAAACAGTGCAATAAAATTATGCTATGAGTTACTCTGGTATCCGAATACTTACAACTTCGCCAAGGGCTTGGCCCTGAGTAACCACTCGTCTTCGCCATCGGCGGCAGTGGTGGAACAGTCCGGAAGGAGAGTCCTTCCATTCTTGGACCCTTCGGCCTCCCCGGTTGGGGCGGTCTTCCTTTTCTTGTCTCCCCCGGCTGGAGGGGGAGAGTCTTTGTTTTCCTCCTCCTCGTTTTCACGGGAGGAGTGCGTCTCGGAGTTATCGGACGATGAGTCCGATACCACCTGGCGCTGGGAACTCTTTCGGGTTGTCTTGGCCTTCTTCTTGGTCTTCTCCGGCACCTCATAAGGAGCCGGAGTCCGCATCTCCGTCAGGAGAGCGTCCGCAGGGTCTTCGAGTAGAGGGGCCGGACAGTTAATCTGCTCCGATGTCTCCACCCAGTCCTGTCAAAGGCATGGGAGCTCAGACCCCGCACATGGTTAAGCTAGGGGAAATAAATACCCTACCAGATGTACAAAACTTACCGGATTCGTAGGGCGCTTCGCGCTTAGCCCACGGTCCTCGGTAAGAGAAGGAGGGACCTTGGCGCCCTTGAGCAGCACCTTCCAGACGTCCTTATGCGTCATGTCGAAGAGCTCACGTAGAGTCTGGTGCTGGGCCGGGTCGAACTCCCATAAGTTGAAAGCCCGTTGTTGACACGGGAGGATCCGACGGAAGAGCATGACCTGGACTATGTTGACAAGCTTAAGTTTCTTGCTTACCATGTTTCGGATACACTTCTGGAGTCCGTCCAGCTCCACCGATGAACCCCTGGACAGGCCCTTCTCCTTCCAGGAAGTGAGCCGCATGGGGATTCCGGATCGAAACTCGGGGGTCGCCACCCAGTTGGTGTCGCGCGGCTCGGTGATGTAGAACCACCCATGTTGCCACCCCTTTATCGTCTCCATGAAGGTGCCCTCAAGCCGCGTAACGTGGGGCATTTTTCCCACCAAGGCTCCGCCGCATTCCGCTTGTTGGCTGCCAACCACCTTCGGCTTGATATTGAAGGTCTTCAGCCACATGCCGAAGTGGGGCCGGATGCGGAGGAAAGCCTCGCACACGACGATGAACGCCGAGATGTTGAGGATGAAATTCAGGGCCAGATCATGAAATTCCAGCCCATAATAGAACATAAGGCCAGAGACGAATGGATGGAGGGGAAACCCCAGTCCGCGGATGAAGTGGGGGAGGAAAGCCACCCTTTCATGAGGTTCCGGGGTAGGGACGATCTGCCCCGCAGCTGGCAGCCGGTGCGCGATATCCGCGGCTAAGTATCCGGCCCCATGTAGTTTTTTGATGTCTCTCTCTGTGACGGAGGAGACCATCCACTTGCCTCCCTCTCCGGACATGTTTGGAGAGAGTTGAGGAGAAGAATGTGGACTTGGGCGCTGGAGCTCGAGTGCGCGAGAATGGATGAGCAAGGAGGAAGAAGGCGTGGGTAGAAAAAGGTGAAACCTTATCCCTTTATAAGGGCGGACGAAACTATGCGCCCCCACCAGCCTGGTAAAATTCGCTTATCCCCCAAGTGCCGTAATTGATGGCGCGGTTGGGTTACCCAATTCCGTATTGATGGGAATCCCGTAATAAGGGGACACGATCTCTGCTTCGACAAGACGTGCCAAGAGAACCGCCTCGCGAAACACGCTGAGATAGGTTATGAAAAACGATTCGAATAAAGACCTGGCTGTGGTGTGATGTCACGCTACGGGGTATGTCAGCAGATCAGATTTGTGGAAATATTATTCTCTCTACGGTGGTATGTGGAACTTGTTTTGCAGAGCCGGACACGATCCTCGTGTTCAAGATATTCTATGAAGTATCTGGAGGAGGAACCCGCCTTGCAATGCCGAAGACAATCTGCGCGCCGGACTCATCGTCATTGAATCCTGGTTCTGGGGCTATTGAGGGAGTCCTGGATTAGGGGGTATCCGGACAGCCGGACTATATCCTTTGGCCGGACTGTTGGACTATGAAGATACAAGATTGAAGACTTCGTCCCGTGTCCGGATGGGACTCTCCTTGGCATGGAAGGCAAGCTTGGCAATACGGATATGTAGATCTCCTTCCTTGTAACCGACTCTGTGTAACCCTAGCCTCCTCCGGTGTCTATATAAACC
Organism: Triticum urartu; assembly: GCF_056163025.1. Classification (NCBI taxonomy): domain Eukaryota; kingdom Viridiplantae; phylum Streptophyta; class Magnoliopsida; order Poales; family Poaceae; genus Triticum; species Triticum urartu. The sequence continues at coordinate 124,624,683 of NC_141873.1, forward strand.
GGAGGGTTTTAGTCCGTAGGACAACATACAATCATACCATAGGCTATATTATAGGGTTTAGCCTCTCTGTTCTCGTGGTAGATCAACTCTTGTACTACTCATATTATCAAGAATAATCAAGCAGGACGTAGGGTTTTACCTCCATCATTACGGCTCGAACTTGGGTAAAACATTGTGTCCCCTGCCTCCTGTTACCATCCGCCTTAGACACACAGTTCGGGACCCCCTATTCGAGATCCGCCGGTTTTGACACCGACACTAAGCACTTCTCCCATTGCAAGAAAGATCAATCTAGTAGGCCAAACCAAGCTGATAATTCGAAGAGACTTGCAAAGATAACCAATCATACATAAAAGAATTTAGAGAAGATTCAAATATTGTTCATAGATAAACTTGATCGTAAACCCACAATTCATCGGTCTCAACAAACACACCGCAAAAAGAAGATTACATCGAATAGTTCTCCACAAGAGATGGGGAGAACATTGTATTGGGATCCAAAAAGAGAGAAGAAGCCATCTAGCTACTAACTATGGACCCGTAGGTCTGAGGTGAACTACTCACACTTCATCGGAGGGGCTATGGTGTTGATGTAGAATCCCTCCTTGATCGATGCCCCCTCCGGCGGAGCTCCGGAACAGGACCCAAGATGGGATCTCATGGATACAGAAAGTTGCGGTGGTGGAATTAGGGTTTTGGCTCCGTATCTGATTGTTTGGGGGTACGTAGGTATATATAGGAGGAAGGAGTACGTCGGTGGAGCAACAGGGGGCCCACGAGGGTGGAGGGCATGCCTAGGGAGGGGGGGGGGGTAGGCGCGCCCCCTACCTCGTGGCCTCCTCTTTTGTGTCTTGACGTAGGGTCCAAGTCTCCTGGGTCTTGTTCGTTGAGAAAATCATGTTCCCGAAGGTTTCATTCCGTTTGGACTCCGTTTGATATTCCTTTTCTTTGAAACCCTAAAACAGGCAAAAAACATCAATTCTGGGTTGGGCCTCCGGTTAATAGGTTAGTCCCAAAAATAATATAAAAGTGGATAATAAAGCCCAATAATGTCCAAAACAGTAGATAATATAGCATGGAGCAATCAAAAATTATAGATACGTTGGAGACGTATTAGACGCTAAACCGGTTGTTGATCTCCAATGACGGTTAAATCCTAAGATGAAAGAAGTGGTAAGAAAAGAAATACTAAAGCTTCTGGAGGCAGGTATAATTTATCCCGTTGTTGATAGTCAGTGGGTAAGTTCTGTCCATTGTGTCCCTAAGAAGGGAGGTATTATTGTTGTTCCTAATGATAAAGATGAATTGATCCAACAAAGAACTGTTACAGGTTATAGAATGGTAATTGATTTCCGCAAACTAAATAAAGCTACTAAAAAGATCATTACCATTTACCTTTTATTGATCAAATGTTAGAAAGATTATCCAAACATACACATTTTTGCTTTCTAGACGGTTATTCTGGTTTCTCTCAAATACCCGTGTCAAAAGAGGATCAAGAAAAGACCACTTTTACCTGCTCGTTTGGTACCTTTGCTTATAGACGTATGCCTTTTGGTTTATGTAATGCACCTGCTACCTTTCAAAGATGTATGACTGCTATATTCTCTAACTTTTGTGAAAAGATTGTTGAGGTTCTCATGGATGATTTTTCCGTATATCGAACTTCTTTTGACGATTGCTTAAGCAACCTTGATCGAGTTTTGCAAAGATGTGAGGAAACTAATCTTGTCTTGAATTGGGAGAAGTGCCACTTTATGGTTAATGAAGGCATTTTCTTGGGGCATAAAATTTCTAGAAGAGGTATTGAAGTTGATAAAGCTAAAGTTGATGCTATTGAAAAGATGTCGTGTCCTAAGGATATTAAAGGTATAAGAAGTTTCCTTGGTCATGCCAGTTTTTATAGGAGGTTCATTAAAGACTTCTCAAAAATTTCTAGGCCTCTGACTAATCTCTTACAAAAAGGTATTCCTTTTGTCTTTGATGATGATTGTGTAGAAGCATTTGAAATACTAAAGAAAGCCTTGATTTCTACACCTATTATTCAGCCTCCTGATTGGAATTTACCCTTTGAAATTATGTGTGATGCTAGTGATTATGTTGTAGGTGCTGTTCTAGGACAAAGAGTTGATAAGAAATTAAATGTTATCCAATATGCTAGTAAAACTCTAGACAGTGCCCAAAGAAATTATGCTACTACTGAAAATGAATTTTTAGCAGTTGTATTTGCTTGTGATAAGTTCAGACCTTATATTGTTGATTCTAAAGTAACTGTTCACACTGATCATGCTGCTATTAAATCTAGACTTACTAGATGGGTTCTCCTACTACAAGAATTTGATTTGCATATTATTGATAGAAAAGGAGCTGAGAACCCCATTGCAGACAACTTGTCTAGGTTAGAGAATGTTCTTGATGACCCACTATGTATAGATGATAGCTTTCCTGATGAACAATTAGCTGTCATAAATGCTTCTCATACTGCTCCATGGTATGCTGATTATGCTAATTACATTGTTGCTTAATTTATACCACCTAGTTTCACATACCAGCAAAAGAAAACGTTTTTCTGTGATTTAAGACATTACTTCTGGGATGACCCACACCTCTATAAAGAAGGAGTAGATGGTGTTATTAGAAGTTGTGTACCTGAGCATGAACAGGAACATATCTTACCGCAAGTGTCACTCTGAGGCTTACGGAGCACACCATGCTGGAGATAGAACTGCACATAAGGTATTGCAATCCCGTTTTTATTGGCCTACTCTCTTCAAGGATGCCCGTAAGTTTGTCTTGTCTTGTGATGAATGTCAAAGAATTGGTAATATTAGTAGACGTTAAGAAATGCCTATGAATTATTCACTTGTTATTGAACCATTTGATGTTTGGGGCTTTGATTATATGGGACCGTTTCCTTCCTCTAATGGGTGTACACATATTTTAGTTGTTGTTGATTATGTTACTAAGTGGGTAGAAGTTGTTCCAACTAGTAGTGCTGATCATAACACCTCTATTAAGATGCTTAAAGAAGTTATTTTTTCAAGGTTTGGAGTCCCTAGATACTTAATGACTAATGGTGGTTCACACTTTATTCATGGTGCTTTTCGAAAAAATCTTGCTAAGTATGATGTTAATCATAGAATTGCATCCCCATATCACCCATAGTCTAGTGGTCAAGTAGAAATGAGCAATAGAGAGCTTAAATTAATTTTGCAAAAGACTGTTAATAGATCAAGAAAAAATTGGTCCAAGAAACTTGATGATGCATTATGGGCCTATAGAACTGCATATAAAAATCCTATAGGTATGTCTCCGTATAAGATGGTTTATGGTAAAGCATGTCACTTACCTCTCGGACTAGAACATAAGGCATATTGGGACATTAAAGAGCTCAATTATGATTTCAAACTTGCCGGTGAGAAGAGACTATTTGACATTAGCTCACTTGATGAGTGGAGAACCGAGGCCTATGAGAATGCCAAACTGTTTAAAGAAAAAGTTAAAAGACGGCATGACAAAAGGATACAAAAACGTGAGTTTAATGTAGGTGACTATGTATTGTTATAGAACTCTCGTTTAAGATTTTTTGCAGGAAAACTCCTCTCTAAATGGGAAGGTCCTTACGTTATCGAGAAGGTCTATCGTCCTGGTGCCATAAAAATCAACAACTTCGAAGGCACAAATCCGAGGGTGGTGAACGGTCAAAGAATCAAACATTATATCTCAGGTAATCCTATAAATGTTAATGTTATTGAAACCGTAACCCTGGAGGATTTTATAAAGGACACCTTCCAGAACATTTCAGCCTCCGAAAAGGAAGAGGTATGTGGTACCGTAAGTAAACCGACTCCAAAACAATTATAATAGCAATTGTTCTCCGTTTTGGAATATTTAAGAAAATAGGAAAATAAGAAGCAGTCCGGAAAGGACACGAGGCATCCACGAGGGTGGAGGGCGCGCCCTACCCCCCTGGGCGCCCCCCTGCCTTGTGGACACCTCGTGTGCCCTCCGGACTCCGTTTTCTTGCACGATACTTCTTTTGGTCGATAAAAATTCATTATATAATCTCCCAAAGGTTTTGACCACCGTACCATGCAAATATCCTCTGTTTTTGTTTCGAGCTGTTTCTGCTGCAGATTTAGATCGAGATGTCTTCTCAAGAGTCAGTTGAGCAGAGTCAGTCGAGCTGTTTCTGATGCAAATATACTAGGGATTAAACCCTAACAAAACTAACTCGATTACATGATAAATCTCATCCAACCCATCACCGTCTAGCAAGCCTACGATGGAATTACTCATACACGGCGGTGAGAATCATGAAATTGGTGATGGAGGAAGGTTGATGATGATGATGGCGACGGATTCCCCTCTCCGGAGCCCCGAACGGACTCAAGATCAGCCCTCCCGAGAGAGTTTAGGGCTTGGCGGCGGCTCCGTATCGTAAAACGCTATGAATCTTTCTCTCTAATTTTTTTCTCCCTGAACGCAAATATATAGAGTTGGAGTTGAGGTCGATGGAGCTCCAGGGGGCCCACGAGGCAAGGGGGCGCGTCCAGGGGGTAGGGCGCGACAGGGTGTGGGTCCCCTGACATGGTTCTTTCTTCCATTATTTTTTATATATTCCAAAATAATTCTTTGTTGATTTTCAGGTCATTCCGAGAACTTTTATTTCTGCACAAAAATAACACCATGGCAATTCTGCTGAAAACAGTGTCAGTCCGGGTTAGTTCCATTCAAATCATGCAAGTTAGAGTCCAAAACAAGGGCAAAAGTGTTTGGAAAAGTAGATACGACGGAGACGTATCAACTCCCCCAAGCTTAAACCTTTGCTTGTCCTCAAGCAATTCAGTTGATAAACTGAAAATGATAAAGAAAAACTTTTACAAACTCTGTTTGCTCTTGTTGTTGTAAATATGTAAAGCCAGCATTCAGGTTTTCAACAAAGATTATGAACTAACCATATTCACAATAACACTTAGGTCTCATGTTTACTCATATCAATGACATAATCAACTAGCGAGCAATAATAATAAATCTTGTATGACAACACTTCCTCAAAACAATCATGATATGATATGACAAGATGGTATCTCGCTAGCCCTTTCTGAGATCGCAAAACATAAATGCAGAGCACCTTTAAAGATCAAGGACTGACTAGACATTGTAATTCATGGTAAAAGAGATCCAGTTAAGTCATACTCAATGTAAACTAACAGTAATGGATGCAAATGATAGCGGTGCTCTCCAACTGGTGCTTTTTAATAAGAGGGTGATGAATCAACATAAAAGTAAATAGATAGGCCCTTCACAAAGGGAAGCAGGGATTTGTAGAGGTGCTAGAGCTCGGTTTTGAAATAGATATGAATAATATTTTGAGCGGTATACTTTCATTGTCAACATAACAACCGAGCGATCTTGATATCTTCCATGCTACACACATTATAGGCGGTTCCCAAACAGAATGGTAAAATTTATACTCCCCCTCCACCAACAAGCATCCATGGCTTGCTCGAAACAACGAGTGCCTCCAACTAATAAGAGTCCCAAGGAAGTTTTGTTTGCAATTATTTGGATTTGATTTGCATAAAGCATGGGACTGGGCATCCCGGTGACCAACCATTTTATCGTGAGTGAGGAGCAGAGTCCACTCCTCTTGAGAATAACCCGCCTAGCATGGAAGATACAGACAACCCTAGTTGATACATGAGCTATTCGAGCATACAAAACAAAATGTTTATTTGAACGTTTAGAGTTTGGCACATACAAATTTACTTGGAACGGCAGGTAGATACCGTATATAGGTATGTATGGTGGACTCATACGGAACAACTTTGGGGTTTATGGAATTGGATGCACAAGCAATATTCCGGCTTAGTACAAACTAAGGCTAGAAAAAGACTGGGAAGCGACCGGCTAGAGAGCGACAACAGTCATGAACATGCATTAAAATTAATCAACACCGAATGTAAGCATGAGTAGGATATAATGCACCATGAACATAAATATCATAGAGGCTATGTTGATTTTGTTTCAACTACATGCGTGAACATGTGCCAAGTCAAGCTACTCGAATCGTTCAAAAGAGGATACCACCCTATCATACCACATGACAACCATTTTAATAGCATGTTGGCACGCAAGGTAAACCATTATAAACTCCTAGCTAATTAAGCATGGCATAAGCAACTATAATCTCTAATTGTCATTGCAAATATGTTTTTTTCATAATAGGCTGAATCAGGAATGATGAACAAATCATATTTACAAAAACAAGAGAGGTCGAGTTCATACCAGCTTTTCTCATCTCAATAAGTTCATCATATAATCATCATTATTGCCTTTCACTTGCACGACCAAATAGTGTGGATAATAATAATAGTGCATGTGCATTGGACTAAGTTCAAATCTGCAAAGCATTCAATTCAAGAGAGAAGACAAGGTAATATGGGCTCTTTGTTAGATCAACAATAATGCATATAAGAGCCACTCAACATTTTCATTATGATCTTCTCCTCTCGACCCCCAAAGAAAAGAAACAAAACTATTTACACGGGAAATCTTTTTAATTACTACCATTACATGGATGGAAAGTAAACTAGCTAAAAAGCTACAACTAATTTTTTGTTTTGTCTTAAGGTTGATCAAACACACAAGAAGAAAGCATAAAAAGGAAAATAAACTAGCATGGATATTACAGTGAAAAAGTATGAGCACCGACAACTAGCATGAGTGTGTGAACATGATGTAACACCCCGGTGTAATGATGCTACAGCAACCCCTGCGGTTAAGTTAATCATTTTTCTAAACAAGTGTTTGATCATCATTGTCTCCTCTCTCTTTCAAATTCCAGTTGAACTCATTTCCAAATTATGAGTGAAATTCAAAATGCTCAAACATGAAAACTAAAATGTTCATCATGTGTAAAATATTCTCCTGGTAATCTTGGTGGTGAATCAACATTTTTGCAAAATGCCTAAGTGGCCTAAAATAGCTAAAACAGAAAAAGCTTAAAACCAAAAGAAAAAAAAAGAAAAGGAAAGAAGAAGGGGTGGGAGAGCCCTTGGCCTCCACTTGCGCTTCAGCCCAGCTAGGCCGACCCACTCCCCCACCCGTTCGTCGTCCCGTTCCCCCGACCGGGGTCGCAACAGGGGCTGGTCGCCGCCGAACCCACCTCGCCGCCCTCCCCGGTGAGGGGATAAGACAGGCGCTGCCCCCTGGTCTCCTCGGTCCTCCCTCGTGCCTCACTATCTCCTCTTTCTCCCCTCCAGAGCCCCTTCTCTCCCCCCTCGTTCCCCATCCCCCACCGAGCGCCATCGCCGCCAAGCACCGCGCTCCACCGCGGCCACCGATGCCCATTCCTCCCTCCAAGGTGTCCAGGAGGTCTGCGGTGGACTACTTCTTCGTCCTCGTCACCGGATCGAGTCCGGGGAGCTCCACTGTCGCCGCACGCATCGTCTTCTTCCTCAACGGCCGCCGGTGATCCCCTTCCTCCTCGATGAGCTCTGCTGCTCCTAAGCCACCAAGGGTCTTTCTTGACCGCTCGTTGAGCTCCACTCCGTCCTCTTCCCTCTCTAAAGTAGGCCGCCTCCCTCTCTAGCTAGTTGTCGCCGCACCCGCGAGCTCGCCGTCGTCGCCCGCCTTGCCCGCGTCCGAACGCCGCTGCCCGCTTGCCTCCCCGAGCCCAGCAGCCCCGAGCCCACGTTTGGCCGAACTCCGGAGAGGTTCCCGAGCTCGCCGCCGTCACCTCCGCCCACCTTCGGCCTCGTAACCACTCTGGTTGGACGCGGCGTCATCTTCCCGTTCGAGCGCGCCAAGTCGCGCGAAAAACGGACGCCCATAGGCGAATCTCGACGCTCTCCTCGGCACTCCGCCGTGGTTTCGGCTCGTCGGAGCCACTCCAGCGCCGGCCGCCGACGTGGCACACCTGGGGCCACCCCCTGGGTCACTGCCAGTGGGGCCCCTGGTCCCCTGTTGACCAGTTGACCTGGTCAACTGTGCTGACTGGGCACACAGTGTCACTGACATGCGGGCCCCACCACTTAATTAAACTAATTAAAACATTTTTATAATTAAAACTAATTAGTTAACCTAATCAGTCACTGACATGTGGGGCCCTACTGCTAATTAACTCTGTTTAATTAAAATAACCCACTGTTAGCCCTCTGTGTATGACATGTGGGACCCACTGGTCAGTTTGACCTGGTCAGCAGTCCTGTTGACTGCTGACGTCATCAACATGTCATGCTAGCGTCTTATTTCCTTTTCTGTCAATTTAAATAATTTCTGGAAATGCGTTAATCTTTGAAAAATCATAGCAATTAAACCGTAGCTCGGATGAAAATGTTTTCTATATGAAAGTTGCTCAGAAAAATCCAACGAATCCAAATACGCGGTCCTTTAATCAATCACATGCCCCTAGGATGCTGAACATGGAACCGTTCCCCTCTCTTTCATTTGTCGGAATTCGTCTAACGCCGGGTATTCATCCTCGGATGTTTATCCCCTCCACCTGCAACATGTAGTACTACGTTAGGACAACCCTAGCTCTGCCTATCGTCATGTTATGCCTTGTGATGCATTGTTTGCTCTGTATTTACTGTTTCTTCCCCCCTTCTCTCCGGTAGACCCCGAGACCGATGCCGCCCCTATGATCGACTACGTCGACGACACTTCTTCCTTTACAGCAGAGCTTCCAGGCAAGCAAACCCCCCTTGAGCATTCCGATATCGCCCATCTCTTTCCCTCTCTTGCTTGCATTAGAACTGCGACTGCCTTATGTATGATCCTACTCTGATGCATAGCCTGTTGTTGTTACCTGCTTTCATACCTTACCTGCTTATCCTAAACTGCTTAGTATAGGTTTGTTAGTGATCCATCAGTGACCCCACCTTGTCCCAGTTGCCTCGCTTTATGTTCGATGACTCAATCAACGTGATCGACGTCCAGGCCCCGACACCGCACATCACCCCCCTAGTTGTACGACTCTGCAGAGTTACCATCGAGTGCCAAGGGTGGAACCTCTTACATCACTCCTGATGAGATCTCTGTAGTGTAGCTATACGGTCGAGGTCATCGAGGGTGATTTCCTCCTTAACCACTTCCGTTATGGCTCTTTCGTGCAACCCATCAAATGTGAACCTCGAGGGTGGATCCTCTTACGTTCACCTTGATGATAACATTGAGTGGAATTCACCAGGGGTGATTCCTTGGGTTTTCCCCTTGGTGTTAGACACGCAGTTACTATGGTTACTATGACTTTGCACCAAGCCATAATTACTAAAGACGGGTCGGCCCTGAGGGGTACCCGCGCAAGCTTAATAGCGAGTGATGTGGAGTCGGGTTGACCTGGAAGGTGCTCGCGAGATACTTACGAGGCGTGGCCGGGCATTCTTAGCCCTTGCCGCAAGTACTCGAGACGGGGCGAAGGGGTCACATCTTTCATGAGTCTCTGCTCATTACCGCGTGCTCCTAATCCACTATGGTTTGGATATTTGATCCGAGGGGCCTCTGGCCTGATAGCACTAACCATCACGTGGGCATAGTATGGGCGTTCTGCGTCGTATACATCAACCGAAGCTTAATAGACGTCAGCGACTGAGTGGCGCGCGCCAGGTTGGACTGTGTAAGCACCTGCCTTTTTGAAGGAGGTAGCTATGTCTGCTCACCGGCCGCCCACGCAACATGCAGGAGTTCCCGGGGCGATGGCCCATGACCCCTGGGGCATAGGTTTAGTCCGGCGTGCTTAACCTCTCTATTAAGCCTAGGTCGGGTTGCGGCGTATTGTTTGGCCGAGGCCGGGCATGACCCAGGAAAGTGTGTCCGGCCGGAGTTAATCGAGCGTGGTGGGTAAGTTGGTGCACCCCTGCAGGGAAGCAAACATCTATTGATAGCCCGTCCTATGGTAACGGACACTTGGAGTTGTATCCCGATTGATACAACTAGAACTGGATCCTTGTGATGAGAAATGAATGGATATGAGAAATGGATAGTATGGCTCTAGGATTGCTTTCTCGCTGGGAGTCGAGAAAGGATCTCTAGTCGAGGTTGATAACATTACTACTGCTTTACATTATGTTGATCTGTACTCTTCTATATGCTGCAAGATGCTTGAAGACGCTAGTCTTCGATAGGATTAGGATTTCCCCTTCCCTTATGGCATTCTGCAGTTCAGTCCACAAATACAACCCTTTCATTTGATACCAATGAATACTTAGTTTAGATCTGATGTAAGTCTTGCATGTACTTTGGATGAGTACTCGCAGCTGCTTTGCTACCTATTTTCCCCCATACCCAATTGTAGCGACCAGATGACAGATCCCAGGAGCCAGACAACACCACTGATGATTAGTACTACCCCGAGGGTGCCTACTACTACGTGACGACCACTGGCGACCTGGAGTAGTTAAGAGGATCCAAGGCAGGAGGCCTTGCCTTTTCGATCATTGTTGCTTTTGTGCTAGCCTTCTTAAGGCAAACTTGTTTAACTCATGTCTGTACTCAGATATTGATGCTTCCGCTGACTCTTGTGTATTTGAGCTTATGTATTCAAGCCCTCGAGGCCCCTGGCTTGTAATATAAAGCTTGTATTATTTTAATTTGTGTCTAGATTTGTGTTGTGATATCTTCCCGTGAGTCCTTGATCTTGATCGTAGACATTTGCGTGTATGATTAGTGTACGATTGAATCGAGGGCGTCACAAGTTGGTATCAGAGCCGACTGCCTGTAGGTAGCCCCCTTTCCAACTCCTTGGCCGAAGTTGAGTCTAGTCACTGAAAAACTTTTACTAACATTGGCTGTGTGTCTTACGGGCCCACGTCGCCATATGGGTGGTATTAGGATCTTTTATTCCTCGTCTATACTCTGGGACTCTGATCTCTCTTTTATTCGGGTTAATATGGTTTTACTAACTCTAACATTAGGATCCCGTGACCACATTCACCCCAAAGCTGGATAAGCCATAGTTTTCCTTAGAATAGTATTCTGGATAGTACACACACTGTCGTGATGACAACGAAGTGGTATCCATCGTACCTCTTTCATTATGCATGTTTCATCATGAATTATCCTTGTTTTTACAAATGCTCAATGCTGAACTACCCCCTGTTACATGTTAGCAGGATGGTTAGACCCGCTAGTCGTGGCCGTGGTGCCAACGATCCACCATCGCCCGAATTCTTTGCTGGAATGATGCAACAATTTGAGCTGAACCGCCTGTTCATGGAAGGAATGATGGATCAGTTTCCTCGTCCGAACATGAATCAACAGCCAACCCCAGGAACTCTGCAGGACTTCATGTGTCTCAACCCAACTATTTACCGCAGCTCAACTCAACCCCTTGATGCTGATGACTGGCTCCGCGACATCACATATGAAATGGAGTCTGCTAGTGTGGCCCCTGCTAGCTATGTCACCTTTTCATCTTTCTTTCTGAAGGGTCCCGCTGCTCAATGGTGGGACAGCCACAGGCATACCCTACCTACTGGAACGGTCATCACTTGGCCGGATTTCCAAGCTGCTTTCCGTGCCCGCTTCATTCCTCAAGGAATCATGGACAGGTAGAAGTGAGATTTCCGCAACCTCACCCAAGGCAACAAGACTGTAGATGCTTATCAGCAGGAATTTCTGGACTTGTCATGTTATGCTTAAGAAGACATTTCAACTGATGCTCGTAAGCAAGAGAAGTTTCGTGATGGACTTCACCCTGATATCAAGCTAGCACTGCTCATTCAGGACTTTGCAACCTTGGTGAACAAGGCTATTCAGGTTGAGACTGGTCTTCAGGAACACCAGGGATCCCTTAGGCGCAGCCGTGACGCTGGCTCATCTTCGGGCCCATTAGCGCAGAAGCGTCGGATATGGATTCCCCACAGCATGTATCGTCCAGCTGCACCTGCACCAAGACAGTCTTATGCTGCACCTCATCTTCCCCCTCCACCGCAGAGGCAGCCCCTTTGGGCTGTACCACCCCAAGCTTCTGCTCCCAATCCCAATGATGGTTTGTGCTTCAAGTGTGGCCTTCCGGGCCACCGTCCCAGGAACTGCCCTCAGAATCAGAATCAGCTGGCTCTGCCTTCTAATGCTCGTGGTATCAATCAACCCCGCAACCACAATGCCAGACCATATGGTCGTGGGCAGGCTAACAACACTGATCTGAATGAAGCTCAAGACCAGCCTTCTACTGTGATGGGTACTCTCCTTGTTAATTCAGTACCAGCATATGCTTTATTTCATTCAGGAGCATCGCATTCATTCATGTCAGAAAATTTTGCATATGCACACGACATTCGATGCGAACCCATGAACACTCTGATAGTGGTACGCACCCCTGTGGGTCAGTGGCAAACTACCATGATTGGTCGCAATGTCCCCGTTGAAATTGAAGGGTTGGAATTTCACGTTTCTCCCATTATTCTAGAGTCTTCCAACATTGACCTCATTCTGGGAATCGAATGGTTGAAGGAACATACTGCCTCTATCGTTTGTGCCACCAAAGTCGTTCATCTCCTACATCCTTCCAATGAGATAGTAAGCTACCATACTCAGATTGTTCAAAACGTTGAAGCACGACTTTATGCCTTGAATGCGTTGAACGCAGCACCTCTTGAGGGAATTGAAAAGATTCCAGTTGTTCGTGACTTCCTCGATGTCTTCCCAGAAGAACTTCCAGGAATACGCCCTGCCTGGGCTGTCGAGTTCGTCATCAACTTGAAACCAGGCACCGTTCCTATCGCCAAACGACCCTACAAGATGCCTCCTCACGAACTCCTTGAACTTAATGAGGAAATCAACAAATCTCTTCGTAGTGGTTTCATTCGTCCAAGTTCTTCTGCTTGGGGAGCACCTTCTCTCTTTGTGAAGAAGAAGGATGGACCGAACCGTTTGGTTCAAGACTATCGTCCTATCAACCAAGCTACAATTCAGAACAAATATCCCCTTCCTCGGATCAATGATCTGTATGATCAACTTGCTGGTTCATCAATATTCTCTAAACTTGACTTGAGGTTGGGTTACCACTAGATTCGTGTTCGTGAAGAGGATATTCCAAAGACCGCATTCGTCACTCGTTATGGTTCTTACGAGTACACCGTCATGTCTTTTGGCTTGACCAATGCTCCAGCCACATTCTCTCGTCTGATGAACTACATATTCATGGATTATCTCGACAAGTTCATCGTAGTCTATCTGGATGATATCCTGGTATATTCAAAGAACAAAGAAGAACATGCTGAACATCTTCGACTTGTTCTAGAGAAGCTTCGAGAACATCAACTCTATGCCAAGTATTCCAAGTGCGAATTCTGGCTTCCCGAAGTAACCTACCATGGGCATGTCATCTCCAAGGATGGTATTGCTATCAAACCAGAGCGCGTTCAGGCTATTCTTGACTGGACCCCTCCGAAGACTGTCAAGCAAGTCAGAAGCTTTCTCGGTCTAGCCAGCTATTGTCGCCGCTTTGTCAAGAACTTCTCCAAGATCGCCAAGCCACTGACCAATCTGCTTCACAAAGGCATAAAGTTTGATTGGACTGAGAAATGTCAGGAAAGTTTCAAGGCACTCAAAGACAAGCTGACATCTGCCCCAGTGCTTGCTCCCTCTGATTCTCGCAAAGACTTCGTCATCTATTGCGATGCTTCACGTCAAGGATTAGGCTGTGTCCTAATACAAGAGCGCAGAGTGATTGCTTATGCCTCCCGTCAAGTACGTCCTCATGAAGAGAACTACCCAGTTCATGACCTCGAGCTTGCTGCGGTTATCTATGCACTAAAGCTATGGCGACAGTACCTTCTTGGTAATCGATGCGAGATCTTCACTGATCATCAGAGTCTGAAGTACCTGTTTACTCAGCCAGATCTGAACCTCCGTCAGCAGCGATGGATGGAAGCTATTGCTGACTACAACTGCGGTATATCCTATACCCCTGGTAAGGCTAATGTAATGGCTGATGCCCTGAGTCGTAAGTCTTTTTGCAATATCCACATGGTTCATAAAGCTCAGCCTCGCCTTTATGAAGAACTTAGCCAGAGGAGTTTGACAGTGGGGCTACCATATAGCCCCTGGTGGCTCCGCACTCATCCAAATTCGGGGTGCGTACATGCCTGGCCGGGAAACGTCCCTTCATTAAGGCGGAGGAATCCCAAAGATTCTGATAGGTCATTGAGTGGTTGACCAGTCTCACGCTATATCATGATAGTCAGTTTTCGGCTTTCTCTACTAAGGTGCTCGTCCGGATGAACCAGGGCAAAATTATAGTAGTTCTCCTGGTGCCGCCTTAGCCGATAGAGCGGAATGTAAGGCAGCAAAACACAGGAGCCGGGCAAACCCAACATTTGACCAAAGACATGATTTGGAGCTGATGCATATAAGGCCAAACTCGCGACGCCGAACACTCCCTAAGGTATTCGGTCTTTATGGTGTAAACCGGGCCTAACCAGTGCCCTTTGTAATAAGCCCCTGGTGTCCAGGTACGTGCATTATTCTGACGTGGCCACATGCCAAGACGTCATCATCCTTCTCAATTGTACTGAGAATCCGAGGGATGTGTATCAACAAGAGATAGTAAAAAAGGTTGACGCAGGGTCTTAATCTAAAAAGAATCCTTGGAACGGGTCCCTGTTGCACGTCTGCGCCTGTGTCTCCGTTGTGCCATATCCTGGACGGGTGTAGCATGATGGTCATCTGTAAAACAGAGGAACTTAGTTGAAAAGTTGTCGTGCAAAAATGTAGGTTATACTAAAGAAACCATGTACAATTCAAGATGAGTAAAATTGAGCCTGATTGCCACTTGTTTGCGCGTGTTAAGCCCCTTGTATTGTAATAGGGGTATGGCCATCAAACCTGTATTAATTACATATAGCTGTGCCGGACTCGTCTAACCCCGTCCGTGGTCTTAACGACCTCTCAAATGAAAGTTGGTGAGGCCGTTTAGTGTGTGGCTGCCAAGGCAGCCGCACTATCTTCGGCGCGCAAGGAGCGCTCAATATTTCCATTTACTGTAATGATGCCGCGTGGATCGGGCATCTTAAGCATGAGGGAAGCGTAATGCGCTATTGTGTTAAAGCGAGCGAAAGCTTCGCGTCCGAGTAGTGCTTGATAGCCACTTTGGAACGGAGTGATGTGGAAGGTTAAATTTTCGCTGCAAAAGTTATCGGGGAAGCCGAATATAACCTCTAGTAGCAGGGAGCCCGTGCAATGGGCTTCTGGGCCTGGCGTTACTCCTTTAAAGGTAGTATTTCTATGGCTAATTTTTGCCGGGTCTATCCCCATGTTGCGGACTGTGTCCTGATATATCAGGTTTAAACTGCTGCCGCCGTCTATCAGGACTCGTGTGAAGTGGTATCCGTCAATTATTGGGTCTAATACCAAGGCAGCCCGTCCTGCACGCCGGATACTTGCCGAGTAATCCCGATGGTCAAAAGTGATCGGTTGGGACGACCAGTGGCAGAACTCCACGGTGATAGGCCCTGGGGCATGTGTCTCTAGGAGTGCTGCTTTGTTTCTCCCCTTTATCACGTGTAACACGTTGATTGTTTTGACTTCTGGTGGGAATTTCTTATGTTCCCCAGTGCTTTGCTTGCGAGGCTCGACCTCGTCTTCGCTTGGTGTATCCTGCCCCTTATGTTTGGCGTTGAGCTTGCCGGACTGCTTGAAAACCCAACATTCTATATGGGTATGATTTGCAGGCTAATCGAGGGTGCTGTGGATCTGACATATTTTATCCAGAATCTGGTTTAGGCTGGATAGTTCGTCTCTGTTGCCTTTGGAGGGCAGCTTCTGCTGACCTGGCCGAGAGCTTCTGAATCCGGCGTTTACCGTCGTGCTCTTCGGGTTGTCTTCTTTATTCCGGTGCTTATTTTTGCTGCGTCATGATTTCCCGTTTCCGTCCCTGACTTCGGATGTACTTGGGTCACTGGTGCTGCATCGGGCTAACCAGTTGTCCTCGCCCACGCAAAAGCGGGTCATGAGGCTTGTTAAGGCTGCCATTGTTCTTGGCATTTCTTGGCCGAGGTGTCCGGCGAGCCATTCGTCACGAATGATGTGCTTGAAAGCTGCTAAGGCTTCGCGTCCGGACAGTCGACTATTTGGTTCTTTTTAGTTAGGAACCTGTTCCAAAGCTTTCAGGCTGACTCTCCGGGCTGTTGAGTTATATGACTTAAATCGTTGGCATCCGGTGGTCGGACATAGGTCCCTTGAAAATTTGCCCGAAAGGCGTCTTTGAGCTCTTCCCAGCTTCCAATGGAGTTTTCGGGGAGGCTTTTAAGCCAGTGCCGAGCTGGCCCTTTGAGCTTGAGGGGTAAGTACTTGATGGTGTGGAGATCATCTCCTCGAGCCATGTGGATATGGAGGATATAGTCCTCAATCCACACCCCAGGGTCTGTCATTCCGTCGTACGCCTCTATGTTTACGGGTTTGAATCCTTCTGGAAATTCGTGGTCCAGCACCTCATCGGTGAAACATAGGGGGTGTGCGGCACCCCTGTATTTGGGTGTACCGTGGTGTTGGGATGTTTGTGGTGTTGCATTGCATACTGGAGCGTGCTTGCGTGGTCCATAGATAGATCTGGTTGCACCGTCCTTTTGATGCGAGCCCTCACGCGGATCGCGTACTGGCTTATGTGCGGCGTCATTTGTCGTTCTATGGTGGCCACGAGGTCGTCTATCCGACCGGATGGCCATTTTGTTTTTTAATTGCGGGGGATCTAGGGCCTCCTCATCGAATTCAGGTAGCAACTTTCGCTTTGGGTAGCTCTTGGTGTGGCGATTACCGCCGTACTTCGCTGCAGTGTTGAGTACTTCGCTCCATGTGATTCTGAGTGTGTCTTGTGCAGCCCTGAGCCTTTGCTTCTTCTTTTTCAGACTCCTCGCAGTGGCGACAAGCCTTTTATGGGTATTCAGTTGCTCCGGGTTCCTGTCCGGTGTAATGTTATCCGGACTGTTATCTTCGACTGAGTCGGGTTGTTCGGTTTGATTCTCCGTGTTGCCCTGGTCGGGCGATGGTTCACCCTGCTCTATCGCTGGGTCTATATGACCGTTGTTTCTGCCGAGGCGGGATTTGGAGTGGCGTTTATGCCGCCACCTTGACTGCTTCTCGAGGGAACAATCCTTCGCTGCGTCCTTCCGTTCTTCGACGTCGTTTTCTTTGGGTGTGTCCACCATGTATACATCATATGATGAAATGGGAGTCCAGTGTCGTGTGGGCAGTGGTTCCTGTTCGTCTCCTGCATCGTCGTCCATGCCGTTGATGTCTTCGGAGTCGAAGTCGAGCATGTCGGTCAAATCGTCGACAGTGGCTACTAGGTGGGTGGTGGGTGGGCGGCGAATTGCTTCGTCATCCGCATCCCAATCCTGCCGGACATAGTTCGGCCAGGACTCTCCTAATAAGGAGAGAGACCTTAATGAGTTCAGTATGTCACCGAAGGGCGAGTGCTGAAAGATATCCGCGGAGGTAAACTCCCTGATCGGCGCCCAGTCGGATTCATTGGGCACGGGCGCAGGCGGTTCGGAATCTGTGGCCGGGGAAGAATCCGGTAGTTCGGCATCACGACTCCCATGAAGGGTAAGGTCAATATTCGGCTCGATCGCCGCTGAGAATACGGCCTCTGTGGTGGGGTCTATCCACCCGTCCATGGATGGCGCAATTGGCTCCGAATTGAGGATCGGAGCGATTGTCGGCGCGATCTCCCGAACACTGTCTGATGGCTGAGTTAAATCATGTTCATCGCGACTGTGTGGCGCACTAGTCAGGGGCTCGAATCCGTCGAAGATCGAGTCTCCGCGGATATCGGCTGTGTAGTTTAAGCTTCCAAACCTGACCTGGTGGCCACGGGCGTAACTCTCGATCTGCTCCAGATGGCCAAGCGAGTTGGCCCACAGTGCGAAGCCGCCGAATACAAAGATCTGTCCGGGGAGAAAAGTCTCACCCTGGACCGCATCGCTATCGATGATTGAAGGAGCCATGAAGCCTAATGATGATGACACAGAGGAACTCTCAATGAAAGCACCAATGTCGGTATCAAAATCGGCGGATCTCGGGTAGGGGGTCCCGAACTGTGCGTCTAAGGAGGATGGTAACAGGAGGCAGGGGACACGATGTTTTACCCAGGTTCGGGCCCTCTTGATGGAGGTAAAACCCTACGTCCTGCTTGATTATTCTTGATAATATGAGTAGTACAAGAGTTGATCTACCACGAGATCGGAGAGGCTAAACCCTAGAAGCTAGCCTATGGTATGATTGTATGTTGTCCTACGGACTAAAACCCTCCGGTTTATATAGACACCGGAGGGGGCTAGGGTTACACAAGGTCGGTTACAAAGGAGGAGATATACATATCCGTATTGCCTAGCTTGCCTTCCACGCCAAGTAGAGTCCCATCCGGACATTGGACGAAGTCTTCAATCTCGTATCTTCATAGTCCAACAGTCCAGCCAAAGGATATAGTCCAGCTGTTTGGAGACCCCATAATCCAGGACTCCCTCAGTTAGGTTTACCCAGATACTTTTGTTGTAGTTGCAGATGCTTGCAATAGAGGTTAATCATAAGTGGGATGCTTGTCCAAGTAAGGACAGTACCCAAGCACCAGTCCACCCACATACCAAATTATGAAAGTACTGAACGCGAATCATATGAACATGATGAAAACTAGCTTGACGATATTCCCATGTGTCCTCAGGAGCGCTTTTCTCTATATAAGAGTTTGTCTAGGCTTGTCCTTTGCTACAAAAAGGATTGGGCCACCTTGCTGCACTTTATTTACTTTTGTTACTTGTTGCTCGTTACAAATTATCCTATCACAAAACTATCTGTTACCACTTATTTCGGTACTTGCAGAGAATACCTTGCTGGAAACCGCTTATCATTTCCTTCTGCTCCTCGTTGGGTTCGACACTCTTACTTATCGAAAGGACTATGATAGATCCCCTATACTTGTGGGTCATCAAGACTCTTTTCTGGTGCCATTGCCGGGGAGTGAAGCGCCTTTGGTAGGTGGAATTTGGTAAGGAAAAATTTATATAGTGTGCTGAAATTTACTGTCACTTGTTACTATGGAAAGTAATCCTCTGAGGGGCTTGTTCGGGGTATCTTCACCCCAACCAGTAGAGCAAAGAGTTTCTCCTCAACCTAATGAACCTACTAAAAATGAAAATGTCTGCTTTGAAATTCCTTCGGGTATGATAGAAAAACTGCTAGCTAATCCTTTTGTAGGAGATGGAACAAAGCATCCTGATGAGCATCTAATATATGTGGATGAAGTTTGTGGATTGTTTAAGCTTGCAGGTGTACCCGGAGATGTAGTTAAGAAGAAGGTCTTCCCTTTATCTTTGAAGGGAGATGCATCGACATGGTATAGGCTATGTGATGATACGGGGTCATGGAATTACAAACGATTGAAATTGGAATTTCATCAGAAGTTTTATCCTATGCATCTTGTTCATCGTGATCGCAATTATATATATAATTTTTGGCCTCGAAGGAGAAAGCATCGCTCAATCTTGGGGGGGGGGGCTTAAATCAATGTTATATTCATGCCCCAATCATGAGCTCTCAAGAGAAATGATTATTCAAAATTTTTATGCTCTGCTTTCTGATAGCAATCGCACCATGCTTGATACTTCTTGTGCTGGCTCTTTTATGATGAAGACTATTGAATTCAAATGGGATTTATTGGAAAGAATGAAACGCAACTCTGAAGATTGGGACCTCGACAAAGGTAAGGAGTCAGGTATGACACCTAGGTTTGATTGTGTTAAATCTTTTATGGATACTGATGTTTTCCGTAAATTTAGCACTAAATATGGACTTGACTCTGAGATAGTAGCTTCTTTCTATGAATCTTTTGCTACTTATGTTGATCTCCCCAAGGAGAAATGGTTTAAATATCATCCTCCCATAGAAGTAAAAGTAGCTGCACCTATTAAAGTTGAAGAAAAGACTATCACTTATAATAATCCTATTGTTCCTACTTCTTATGTTGAGAAACCACCTTTCCCTGTCAGGATAAAGGATCATGCTAAAGCTTCAACTGTGGTTCGTAAAAGCAATATTGAAACTTATACACTTTCTGAGCAAATTAAAGTTGAACCTGATATTGCTATTGTTAAAGATCTCTTGTCTGATAATATTGATGGGCATGTTATTCATTTCCTTGATGAGATTGCTAGAATTGCTAAACCTTGTGCTAAAGATAAAAACAGACCTATGGTAGGCATGCCTGTTATTTCTGTTAAAATAGGAGATCATTGTTATCATGGCTTATGTGATATGGGTGCTAGTGCTAGTGCAATACCTTACGCCTTATACAAAGAAATTATGCATGATATTGGACCTCCTGAGGTAGAAGATATTGATGTCACAATTAAACTTTCCAATAGAGATACTATTTCACCAATGGGAATTGTTAGAGATGTTGAAGTCTTGTGTGGGAAAACTAAATATCCTGCTGATTTTCTTGTTCTTAGTTCCCCACAAGATAGCTTTTGTCCCATTATATTTGGTAGACCCTTCTTAAACACTGTTAATTCTAAGATAGATTGCAAAAAGGATGTTGTTACTATCGGGTTAGATGATATGTCTCATGAATTTAATTTCTCTAAATTTAGTAGACAACACCGTGAAGAAGAATTACCTAGTAAGGATGAAATTATTGGTCTTGGTTCTATTGCCGTACCTCCTAGTGATCCTTTAGAACAATATTTGCTAGACCATGAAAATGATATGTTTATGAATGAAAGAAGGGAAATAGATGAAGTATTCTTTAAACAGGAACCTATTCTGAAACACAATTTGCCTGTAGAAATCCTAGGGGATCCTCCTCCACCCAAGGGTGATCCCGTGTTTGAGCTTAAACCGTTGCCTGATACTCTTAAATATGCTTATCTTGATGAGAAAAAGATATATCCTATTATTATTAGTGCTAACCTTTCAGAGCATGAGGAAGAGAGATTATTGAAAACTCTAAAGAAGCACCGTGCTGCTATTGGGTACACTCTTGATGATCTTAAGGGCATTAGTCCCACTCTATGTCAACATAAAATAAATTTGGAAGAAGATGCTAAACCAGTTCGTGATCATCAACGACGGCTGAATCCTAAAATGAAGTAAGTGGTAAGAAAGGAAATACTAAAGCTCCTTGAGGCAGGTATAATTTATCCCGTTGCTGATAGTCAGTGGGTAAGTCCTGTCCATTGTGTCCCTAAGAAGGGAGGTATTACTGTCAAAGATGAACTGATTCCTCAAAGAATTATTACAAGTTATAGGATGGTAATTGATTTCCGCAAATTAAATAAGGCCACTAAAAAGGATCATTACCCCTTACCTTTTATCGATCAAATGCTAGAAAGATTATCCAAACATACACATTTTTGCTTTCTAGATGGTTATTCTGGTTTCTCTCAAATACTCGTGTCAGCCAAAGATCAATCAAAGACTACTTTTACTTGCCCTTTTGGTACTTTTGCTTATAGACGTATGCCTTTTGGTTTATGTAATGCACCTGCTACCTTTCAAAGATGCATGATGGCTATATTCTCTGACTTTTGTGAAAAGATTTGTGAGGTTTTCATGGATGATTTCTCCATCTATGGATCTTCTTTTGATGATTGCTTGAGAAATCTTGATCGAGTTTTGCAGAGATGTGAAGAAACTAATCTTGTCTTGAATTGGGAAAAGTGCCACTTTATGGTTAATGAAGGTATTGTCTTGGGGCATAAAGTTTCTGAAAGAGGTATTGAAGTTGATAAAGCCAAGGTTGATGCTATTGAAAAGATGCCATGCCCCAAGGACATCAAAGGTATAAGAAGTTTCCTTGGTCACGCCGGATTTTATAGGAGGTTCATTAAGGACTTCTAAAAATTTTCTCGGCCTCTGACTAATTTATTACAAAAAGATATACCATTTGTCTTTGATGATGATTGTGTAGAAGCATTTGACATACTTAAGAAAGCATTGATCTCTGCACCTATTGTTCAGCCACGTGATTGGAATTTACCCTTTGAAATTATGTGTGATGCTAGTGATTACGTTGTAGGTGTTGTTCTAGGGCAAAGAGTTGGTAAGAAATTAAATGTTATTCAATATGCTAGTAAAACCCTAGACAATGCTCAAAGAAATTATGCTACTACTGAAAAAGAATTCTTAGCAGTTGTATTTGCTTGTGATAAGTTCATACCTTATATTGTTGATTCTAAAGTAACTATTCACACTGATCATGCTGCTATTAAATATCTTATGGAAAAGAAAGATGCTAAACCTAGACTTATTAGATGGGTTCTCTTGCTACAAGAATTTGACTTACATATTGTTGATAGAAAGGGAGCTGAGAACCCCGTTGCAGACAACTTGTCTAGGTTAGAAAATGTGCTTGATGACCCACTTCCTATTGATGATAGCTTTCCTAATGAGCAATTAAATGTCGTAAATGCTTCTCATACTGCTCCATGGTATGCTGATTATTGTAATTACATTGTTGCTAAGTTTATACCACCTAGTTTCACATACCAGCTAAGAAAAAGTTCTTCTATGATTTGAGGCATTACTTTTGGGATGAACCACATCTTTATAAAGAAGGAGTAGATGGTGTTATTAGACGTTGTGTACCTGAGCATGAACAGGAACAGATCCTACGCAAGTGTCACTCTGAAGCTTATGGAGGACACCATGCTGGAGATAGAACTGCACATAAGGTATTGCAATCTAGTTTTTATTGGCCTACTCTCTTCAAGGATGCCCGTAAGTTTGTCTTATCTTGTGATGAATGTCAAAGAATTGGTAATATTAGTAGACGTCAAGAAATGCCTATGAACTATTCACTCGTTATTGAACCATTTGATGTTTGGGGCTTTGACTATATGGGACCTTTTCCTTCCTCTAATGGATACACACATATCTTAGTTGCTGTTGATTACGTTACTAAGTGGGTACAAGCTATTCCAACTAGTAGTGTTCATCATAACACTTCTATTAAAATGCTTAAAGAAGTTATTTTTCCAAGATTTGGAGTCCCTAGATATTTAATGACTGATGGTGGTTCACATTTTATTCATGGTGCTTTCCGTAAAATGCTTGCTAAGTATGATGTTAATCATAGAATTGCATCGCCTTATCACCCTCAGTCTAGTGGTCAAGTAGAATTGAGTAATAGGGAGCTCAAATTAATTTTGCAAAAGACTGTTAATAGATCTAGAAAGATTTGGTCCAAGAAACTTGATGATGCATTATGGGCCTATAGAACTGCATATAAAAATCCTTTGGGTATGTCTCCGTATAAAATGGTTTATGGAAAAGCAGGTCACTTACCTCTCGAACTAGAACACAAGGCATATTGGGCTATTAAAGAGCTCAATTATGATTTTAAACTTGCCGGTGAGAAGAGGTTATTTGATATTAGCTCACTCGATGAATTGAGAACCCAAGCCTACGAAAATGCCAAGTTGTTTAAAGAAAAGGTTAAAAGATGGCATGATAAAAGGATACACAAGCGTGAGTTTAATGTAGGTGACTATGTATTTCTATACAACTCTCGTTTAAGATTTTTGGCAGGAAAACTTCTCTCTAAATGGGAAGGTCCTTACGTTATCGAGGAGGTCTATCGTTCCGGTGCCATAAAAATCAACAACTCCGAAGGCACAAATCCGAAGGTGGTGAACGGTCAAAGAATAAAACATTATATCTCTGGTAATCACATAAATGTTGAAACCAATGTTATTGAAACCGTAACCCCGGAGGAATACATAAGGGACACTTTCCGGAACGTTTCAGACTCCGAAAAGGAATAGGTATGTGGTACGGTAAGTAAACCGACTCCAAAATAGTTTTTAAGGCAATATTTCTCCGTTTTGGAATATTTAGAAAAATAGAAAAATAAGAAGCAGTCCGGGAAGGACACGAGGGCTCCATGAGGGTAGAGGGCGCGCCCCGCTACCTCGTGGGCACGTCGTGCGCTCTCCGGACTCCGTTTTTTACACAACACGTATTTTGGTCGGTAAAAATTCCTTATATAATCTCCCGGGGGGTTTGACTCCCGTATCACGCAATTATCCTCTATTTGTGTTTCGAGCTATTGCTGCTGCAGATTAGAGCAAGATGTCTTCGCAAGAATCAGTCGGGGAGAGCCGGGTGTCTCATCCGGCACCGAGATCAATGACAAACAACAATGTTGACCTCTTTAGGCCAGCAACAGAGGAAGAGATGGAGGCTGATTTGAAGAGGATAGATGCCATGGAAGAGGATCAAGAAGCACTTCCCGCTTCCAAGCTGGATTCACAATGGGAGAACTGCTGAGCTCGGCTATTCCAAACTCGGTTATCCCTTCCATTGTTAGATTTCTTTCTTATGAGAATATGAAAAAGGGTGTCACTGGTTCCCCCGCAGCTATGCAGCACCCTTGGGTGCAGGGAGCTTTGGCTGTTACAGGAAAACTCCGAAAGGAAATAATGGACCTCAAGCAGCAAGTCAATAAGCTCGAGGAGGAGAATCGTATCCTGGGGGACATCATCGCCAAGAATATCACATCACCATCCCCGAAAAGAGAGACATAATCACACTGGTATGGGCACTCCCCTTGGCAACTGCCAAGCTTGGGGGAGTGCCCCGGTATCGTATCACCATCACTTTTATCTTTACCGTTTTCCTTAGTTCGATCCTTTTGGTAATATCTTGATCTAGTAGAATAAAGTTTATGGCATGATCTAGTTTTGAGTTTTGCTTTATGATTCCTCTATGTAATCGAGTCCGTGAGCTATATATAATAAAGATTAGTGTTGAGTCAAGGGCTTGATTATTTTGCCATGATCCTAAGTGAATAAAAGAAAACAAAAAGAATAAAAAAGGAAACAAAGAGATCATATGGATCTTATGGAGAGTAATGAGCTCACATAGAAAAAGTATGATGAATAAAAGTTGTTGAGAGTTGACAAACATAGTTTGGGTCATCGTTGCAATTAATAGGAAGTAATAGAGAAAGAGAGGTCTTCACATATAAATATACTATCTTGTACATCTTTTATGATTGTGAGCACTCATTAAAATATGACATGCTAAAGAGTTGACGTTGGACAAGGAAGACAACGTAATGGGTTATGTTTTCTTACATCTGAGATAAATTATATTGTCATGGATCATCTAACATGGTTGAGCTTGCCTTTCCCCCTCATGCTAGCCAAATTCATCGCACCAAGTAGAGATACTACTTGTGCTTCCAAATACCCTTAAACCAGTTTTGCCATGAGAGTCCACCGTACCTACCTATGGATTGAGTAAAATCCTCCAAGTAAGTTGTCATCGGTGCAAGCAATAAAAATTGCTCTCTAAATATGTACGACTTATTAGTGTGGGAGAAAAATAAGCTTTATACGATCGTGTGATATGGAAGAAATAAAAGCGACAGACTGCATAATAAAGGTACATATGACAAGTGGCAATATAAAGTGACGTTCTTTCGCATTAAGATTTTGTGCATCCAACCATAAAAGCGCATGACAACCTCTGCTTCCCTCTGCGAAGGGCCTATCTTTTACTTTTATCTCCTACCTTGCATAAGAGTCATGGTGATCTTCACCCTTCCTTTTTACATTTTATCCTTTGGCAAGCACAGTATGTTGGAAAGATCTTGGTATATATGGCTAATCACTACAAAAAAATACACTTCCGTGATGATACATGTTTGTCACAGTAGGTCGCGTTTTTTGTCATGCATGTACATCCATGACAAATTTATGACAGAATCAAGATAGTCATACATGTGCCGTCGTAGAAGTGTTCCATGACATTACCAAATTATCATCACAGAAGTGTCCACTTCCATGACGATAAATCGCGCGTCACAGAAGTGCTTTCATCAAGGGTGACCGACACGTGGCATCCACCGTAACGGAACGCCGTTAAGCTATCGGGTCGGGTTTTGGATCCGATAACCCGTTAACAGCCCCGACCAATGGGGATTTTCCACGTGTAAAATCATCATTGGCTAGAGGAAACACGTGTCGGCTCATCGTTGGGACAGATGTCATCCACTAACTGGACAGAAGGCACCTATGATACGTCGACACGTGGCACGGCCCAACAGTGGCCCATTCCTGTGAAAAGGCCGACCCGTTTGACTTGGTCAAAAGCTGGCGGGCCGGCCCATGGAAAGCCTGTAAACGGCCTGTTCGCATCTAGCCCATTTACAGCCCGCTAACCCAAGGCCCGTTACGCCCTATCCGAATTAGGCCCAGTAGCGTCATATGGGCACCATCCAATATGATTCCAGCCCATTTTCACTTCTGGCCCATGTATAGCCCATGACGTCTTTCGGCCCATATGAGGCCCTTTGTAACTCTTCGCCCATTAGCGGCCCGTGCTGAAACTGGCCCGTAATGAACAATGTATTACTTTACACCCATTAACGGCCCGTGGTGAAACTGGCCCGTAATGAACATTGTATCACTTTATACCCACTAATGGCCCGTTATTCCGTTGGGCCGTTTCCAGCCCAAGTTAACTTTTGGCTTCTGAGGGCCCATTTATTCTTGGGCTCATTTGCAGCATTCGGTTACTTATGACCCGTTACTGTCATTTTCTTCTTGTGGGCCAAATTCAGCCCGTCGTTACAGTCGTCTCGTTTGTGGACCGTTAGTCTGTTGGGCCATTTTCATAGCATCACCAGATACGGCCTATTAATGGCCCGTTATGGTCAGCCCATAAAACGTACGATTTCCATTAAGGCCCGTCTACGGCCCATTAAATGCCCGTACAAGACCCATAAATGAGTCGGCGGCCCATGGATCCTACGAGACGTAGAAGGCCCATGGATCCTATGAGACGTAGAAGGCCCATGGATCCTATGAGACGTACAAGGCCCATGGATCCTACGAGACGTAGAAGGCCCATGGATCCTACGAGACGTAGAAGGCCCATGGATCCTATGAGACGTAGAAGGCACATGGATCCGACGGCCCATGAAGGGCCATGGTCGGGCGAGTTGGCCCCCGTTTGAACGATATAGCATATTCAAAGAATTATCCTACTCAATACTACCACCTCTAAAAAGCATACACTATACAACAAAGAGATCAAGGCATAGAAAGGTAGAATAATCCTACACTATACAATAAAGAAATTACAGCCGATTATACCCACTGGGCATTATGGTTCGGCACAGGTGATAATAAAGCATACACAAACAGTAAATTACATACACTGGGTAAATACAGCTCATACATCATGGACGCGCATCAACTTAACTCCATTTGAACTATATCTCTTCAGAAAATAGGATTGGCCGGATTTAGATAGCACAAATTTCAGTCTGCAAAATCTCCAATTCCTTCATGGTTACCTCAGTGTCTTGTTTCATTTTTTTGACTCTTGCATCTAATACCTGCATGTCCAGTCTCAACTTGTTGATTATACGTTGACAATCATGTACACGTTGTCTTGCCACCTCTAGTTGATGCTCGAGAACATCAGCACATTCCAATCCCAATCCATAATCATTAGGTAACGGCCATGCCACACTGCTCACAGATCTTTGTGTTGATGTCACTTCATCCTGAAATGTTTCTGTAAGTACACATGACTAGGGCAAAAATATAGTTACAACAGTGAAGTGAACAAGACACTATTTTGTACTACATGGAAAAACAGGACTAACAATAATGTTACACGTCACTTTCAAAAAAAATGTTACACTTCATGAAGCATAAGCAGGTGATATTTTAAAAATTATAAAAAATATAGTCTGTGCAGCCTGCATATAGAAATCCCTCTTAACTCACTAGAGGAGCATGATGTTGGGGCCCAATCGAAAACACAGACAAGTTACAAATTTAGACAACACGTTGCGTATAAGTAAGCAAGCAGTTGGCCATTCTGTGCCTCAATTAAAGTCTTAGGGAGCATAATGAACAGCAGAGGGTTTCATACAAACATACTACAACAGGCAAAACTATGCAATCATTAGCGTAGTATAAACTAGATTGTGAGCCTCATGCAATAATAGTTGGTTAATAGACTTCAAAGCTTCAGGCACACTTCAGCAGAGTAATTAAATGGTAAGGCCTTTAATTATGTCAACTAATAGTGATACAAGTACCGAACATCAGGCATGATTATTTGGGCATCTCATTAACTGAGGACAAATAAAGCAATTGAAAAGAGAAAATTAACTATGCCCGAAACAAACAAGGAATTGAACTGTTGAGTTGCATATAGTGACTTAGCTTAGCAGGTTGAAGAGGCTCAGCGCAGCTCCTACTTCTCTTGCAAGGCTCCTTCCTAACATCTTGTACTTGCAAATCCTCAATCTTATCTTCATTGCACCCCCTCTGCAAGGTGACACAAACTAGTTACTCGTCTCCTTGGAAGATAAATATGCATACTTTCCAGTCTGTGAACATAAAAGGATGAGATTATAACAAAACAACACCACATAATGAAACATGCCGCATCTCTTGCACTTGCACACAATGAAATGAGCATTTACTATGTCTGCACTATGTAAAAACTAGGCATACCTTCGAATTGGATCTCCAGGTACTCTTGGAGAGCCTACTGTAGTGTACAACCAAACCTTTATGTCACCTATGAGTTAGACAAAGCCCCACTACAGCAGCCCTTAGTGTTTAAATCGTTAACAAGCTCTGTTAGAGTGTTAGGTCAAGAACAACAAGTAATCAAAGCAAACAGTCCTAGTATGGCTGGCTGATGCAAACAAGCAATTGAACAGATGTGTGAACAAATCTTACATATCAAGAAAAGAAGCAAAGAAGGAGGCTTAAAGACCATCACTTGACTGACCAGATTTAAGGGGAATTTAAACATCATGTGCAACGTATGAACTAACATAAACATTGCATATTCCAGATTCTACAATGGAATGCACATGTATTAGGTTATGCCATGTATGATGATGCCTAAATGTACCGATAGCACGCAGGAGTGATTCATCATTGCACACACAATTGAATTGCAGGTTAAGGGCCAGTTCGATTCCGCCTTTTCAGGGCATATTGTCAAAATAAGCCATAAAAGTAGTAAAGAAGTCATTTTTGAGTTATGGGCTTGGGCTTAACTAATTTTGCTTTGGAGGGGGGTGTTTCGGGTAGAACCTCACTAAAAATTAAAGGGAAGGGGAATAGTGAAATGACTCTGTTGTCTGCCTATATTACACTCAAAATGCAACTGCTGACGCCCGTGTCACACCTGCCCCTCAAGTAAAAACAAACACGCAAGCATTCATTGCCCTACCCACTTGCATCTCCTCTCCCCTTTCCCTCTACCTCGATCCCCTGCCTACAGCACTAGGGTTCCTCCAGCGAGTCGTCGCCACTGGTCCCATCTGGCCTGGTCCTCGACGATGCTATGTCCAGCTAGGCAACATGGCCGGCGGGTAGGGGCAAATCTCCTTGGTTGCTCCTCCCTCTGGCACCGCCCCTCATTCTCATGGTCTCCAGCAGCTGCTCCACTGTGGTTCGTCCAACGCACTAGTCTGGCGGGTGCTGCACAACTACGGTTGTTGCCACACTACGGCAGAAGGCACCTTATTCCCCCACCCCTCCTCCCAGGCCATGGCATTGAGGTGCTGTTGAAGGATGAGCTCATCCAACAAGGTGAGGATCTCCTCTGATTTTTTGCCAAATTTTCATTCTGATCCACTATACGATGAATTGCTATGAGCTACTTTTGCTGCTGCTATATGATGCATTGCTATGAGCTGCTCCTGCTGTTGCTATATGATGAATTTCTATGAGCTGCTGCTGCTGTATGATGAGTTGCTATGAGCTGCTGCCGCTGCTATATGATGAATTGCTATGAGCTGCTGCTGCTATATGATGAGTTGCTACAAGCTTCTCCTGCTGCTGCTATATGATGAATTGCTATGAGCTGCTCCTGCTGCTGCTATATGATGAATTGCTATGAGCTGCTCCTGCTGCTGCTGTATGATGAATTGCTATGAGCTACTCCTGCTACTGCTATATGATGAATTGCTATGAGCTGCTCCTGTATGATGAGTTGCCATGAGCTGCTTCTGCTGCTATATGATGCTTTCAGGTGGTGCTGCTATGCGATAATAACCAGCCACTTGGACCATCGAATTTCAATAAATAATTGTTCTTCATTTAAATGTGGGTCATGCGTTCTTCGTTTAAATTAGGCAATGGGATATCTATGGAAACATTGACCAAAGTAGATTCTGCCAAGTAGATGGTATCTTTGTATTTGCATTTTGAGCAAATAGTGATGGTCTGTTTTCCTATCATATTAATTACTGCACTGGGTTCAATTTGTGATGTTTGCAAGTCAAATTAATTTCTATATGGGCAGCAAAATGAAAAAAATATAATGCAATCTAGACTTTCCACTGATCATACCAAAGATAAGCTAAAAACGCAATGAAAAGAACTGGTTGGCTTATTACATGGAGCTTATATTCATAGGTGCTTATTTTCTTAGGATAACTCGTAATAAATGTCCCTAAGAAACTTGGCTAATAGAACTGGCATACAAATAACATGTCACGATGATTGCAATGGAGGAGTGACGTACCATAGCACACTGTATAGGCTCACCGCTGCCTCTCCTTTTTTGCGATGTTCCATGAAATTGCCACATACATCTTGTACTTTTTCATTGTGTAACCCTATCTGCAAGTTGACACGGCTAATTTCAGACATCTCTACATGATACTACATTGCATATTCCTTGCGCATATTTAAACCACCAATTAACGATTGTGTGCGTACCATAAACTAGCCATGACTCTGTATACTGGACTAGCAGACACTCTAAGGGAGCCTAATGTAGTGCACTGGAATTCCTACATGCCACCTACGATTTTGTGTAATGTACTGCCCCTGTTCCTAAATATATGTCTTTGTAGAGATTCCAGTACGGACCACATACAGATGTATATAGATGCATTTTCGAGTGTAGATTCACTCATTTTGCTCCGTATGTAGCCTATAGTGGAATCTCTAGAAAGACTTATATTTAGGAATGGAGGTACGAGGTAGTATCATGTTTGACATCTACATATCTAATTTAGTAGCCAGTAGTAGAAATCATTGTCTGCACAAAGGGATTACTGGTCGAAAATCCTAGCAAAGCACGCTGGCAGGCACAGAACAATACAAGAGAGAGAGAGAGACGCGCTTACAAGATCATAGCAATGCCTTAGTCCAGGATCTTGGTTGGCCAAGCTGTTAGATCCAGAAGAAACATCGTCCTTGTAGTTTTTGCCAGCTGCATAACAGGTAACATCGGTCGGTTAGTATATTTGAAGTACATCGGGCAGGTGATGCTGGACGGGTTTAAAGGTGACAAGTACCTAGGCCGTGGCGGGTGCTTGGCATCTCTCCAGACGGTGGGAATCAGGTTAGAAACGTCGAGGGTGATGACGTTGCGCTGGCTGTCGGGGTCCGGTAAGGAGATCTAGAACTGTCGATTAGGGTGTTTGTGGAGCGGCTCTGGTAGGGTGGACTACAGTGTGGGCGAAGCGGATCTGTGGCCGTGGACGAGGGTGTAGATGAAGCTGCTCCGGTGGTTGGGTTAAGGATGGTGTCGACAACGCGGATCTGCGGCCATGGACGGGGCGTCAGAAGCTGCTCTAGTGGTTGGGTTAAGGATGGTGTCGATGATGCGGATCTGCGGCCGTGGACGGGCGTCAGAAGCTGCTCCGGTGGCTGGGTTAAGGGTGGTGTCGACGATGCGGATATGCGGCCGTGGACGGGGCGTCAGAAGCTGCTCCAGTAGGTTGGATGAGGGTGCGAGGAAGCGGATCTGAGGCCGTGGACTTGTGAGTTGGCAAAGCGGCCCCGATAGGGTTGAGAATGGCATAGGCGAAGCTACTTCGGTAGGGTTGACGATGGTGTCGGTGAAGCGGGTCCGGTAGGGTTGAGGAAGGTGTCGGCGAAGCGGCTCCGGTAGGGTTGAGGAAGGTGTCGGCGAAAAGGATCACACTACAAAAAAATACACTTCCGTGATGATACGTGTTTGTCACAGTAGGTCGCGTTTTCTGTCATGCATGTACATCCATGACAAATTTATGACAGAATCAACATAGTCATACCTGTGCTGTCGTAGAAGTGTTCCATGACATTACCAAAATTATCATCATGGAAGTGTCCACTTCCATGACGATAAATCGCGCGTCATAGAAGTGCTTTCGTTAAGGGTGACCGACATGTGGCATCCACCGTAACGGAACACCGTTAAGCTATCGGGTCAGCTTTTGGATCCGATAACCCATTAACAGCCCCGGCCAATGGGGATTTTCCATGTGTAAAATCATCCTTGGCTGGAGGAAACACGTGTCGGCTCATCATTGGGACAGATGTCAACCACTCATTGGACGGAAGACGCCTATGATACGTCGACACGTGGCACGGCCCAACAGAGGCCCATTCCTGTGAAAAGCCCGGCCCGTTTGACTTGGTCAAAAGCTGGCGGGCTGGCCCATGGAAAGCCTGTTAACGGCCTGTTCGAATATAGCCCATTTATAGCCCACTAACCCAAGGCCCATTACGCCCTATCCGAATTAGGCCCAGTAGCGTCATCTAGGCCATCCAATATGATTCCAGCTCGTTTTCACTTCTGGCCCGTGTATGGCCCATGACGTCTTTCGACCCATATGAGGCCCTATGTAACTCTTGGCCTACTAACGGCCCATGGTGAAACTGGCCCGTAATGAACAGTGTATCACTTTACACCCATTAACGGCCCGTGGTGAAACTGGCCCGTAATGAACAGTGTATCACTTTATACCCATTAACGGCCCGTTATTCCGTTGGGCTATTTCCAACCCATGTTATCTTTCGGCCTTCTCAGAGCCCATTTATTCTTGGGCTCATTTTCAGCATTCATTTACTTACGGCCCGTTACTATCATTTTCTGCTTGTGGGCCAAATTCAACCCGTGGTTACAGTCGGCCCATTTGTGGTCCGTTAATACATTGGGCCGATTTCATAGCGTCATCAAATACGGCCTATTACCGATGGCCCGTTATGGTCGGTCCATGAACGGACGATTCCAACTCTAGCCCGTTTACGACCATAATGTGGTCTGTTTGGCCCATGTTTGGCCAATCGATTATATGGCTCGTATAAGGCTCATTGATAATACGGCCCGTAGAAGGCCCATTGTTTCTATGGCCCGTAGAAGGCCCATTGTTTCTACGGCCCGTAGAAGGCCCACTGTTTCTACGGCCAGTAGGAGGCGCAGTGTCACTACAGTAAATATTAGCCCATGGTTATTGTGGCCTAGTTTTAAAAAATAGGTTATTGCAGCCACTAGCTAACCGCGGAAAAAGAACTGCAATGACTACAAGCAAACAAATAAACAAGATAACAAGGAAATAAATAAGCAAGCAACTAACGCTAGGCTATCACGGCTATTACACATATTACATCCACTGGGCATCAAAGTTCGCCACCAGTGCAAATATAGGGAACAAAGCAACATATCATATACACTGGTTGTCAAAGTTGGCGACCAGCGCAAATAAACGCGGCAGCAGAACAAATCCAGAACTGAAACCACTTTAGAAGATCTCAAGAAACAATATCCTGGGTACCCATAATGCTAGCAAGATGCATAGCAAGCTTATTAACTTTCTCTTGTTTGGCGCTTAAATCCTCCAGCGCTTGCTGTTGCACCAGAAAATATGCATCTGAATTCTGCAGGGACTTCCTCAGTCCTTCAGCTTCCTGTCGCAGCACATCTGATCGATGTATTTCAACTTGAAGTTGAGACTCAAGAAGACGAACTGATTCAGGCAGCGATTTCGATGAGCTTGTGCCAGCAGTAGTGGCCAGTAACTCAAACACTACATCAAGACATGACTTTTGGGTTCCCTCACTGTCGTCAAGATAGTTTTTATCAGCTTTCTTGGAGACCAACAGGGATGTCTCACTATCTTGAACCTTATCTGCATTACTTCCTTTACCATTGGATAATGCGGTACTGTTCTCCAATATTTTGTCCGCATTCTAAAAGAGAAACAAGCAGACACATCACATGTTTACCATGTTGTATATGAAATTCATTTTGGTAAATGAGTTCAGTAGTAAAGTGGACAGGATAACAGCATGAAACAAACATATATCTATGTACCATGGTCACTTTATGGTCTATATCATTCTAGTTTTTGTTGCCAAATCAAGATAGAGACACAGTTAAAATAATATTTGTTCAAGACAAAGCAGAATAGACAAAATATAAGTGTGGGTAACTATAGAGCAATAACAACACTTGTAATGTGCATGACATGAGAGCATAACTGTTTATTCAATTGAAACTGAAATCAACATAGAGCAGGTTACAACAGCAAACCAGTTAAAGAAACAGGTTTAAAACATACCTGTTGCGCCATTGGAGTTTCACTTCCATCCTTCAAATTTGAAAATAGTTGGTATGAGTAAATACAGTCATGCAAGAGCAAAGGAGTATGAACCATAGCTACAGAACCTAACCTGAGAACAAATCTTCTTCTCCTTTAAGCGTTGAGTTGGGATTCGGAGTGGTGGTCCTCGTGCTTTGGGCACTGCAGTTCCCTTACTAACTGCTCGTGTTTGGGTGCTCTGTGGTGGAGACGGTGCTGTGTCAACTGGAACTGGGTTACTATCTGCCGAGGTTGGGGTTAGAAGGGGTGTAGCTAGTTCTCTGTCCAACTGGGTAGGGGTACAATCTGCGAGAGTCTGGGTTATGTGTGGTGGATCTGGTCCTTGGGCAAGTACAACCGTGGTTCTATCTGCATCAACTGGTAGCACTATCTTTTCTGAAGACTGTGTTGTTACTCCCTTAGATACTGCCATCACGCTCTCCAATTCAAATGGTTGATAAACAAGAAAAGTAATTGAAAGTATAGACATTGTATGATAGACAGGTGCAATGGATAGTGGGGAGTAAAAGAGGGCATGAAATAATTCATATTTATGTTGTCTAACCAAACAAGATAGCATGACACAATTTCACATATATGATGACTAACTAAACAGGATAGCATGACACAATTTCACATTATGATGGCTAACTAAAAAAGATGGAAAGACATAGTTCAAAATATGAGACTATGTAAAGAGGATGACATGACATAACTATATAGTGTGTTTATTAAATAGGTTGGCATGCCATAATTCACATACATTCACGGATAGAATGCCATAATTCAAAATATGATTACTGTAAACACTAAACAGGATGAGATGATATAACTATATGATGTCTTTATTAAATGGGTTGCCATGCCATAATTCAGATAGATGATGTGTATGTACTATGTAAACATGATGACATGATATAATTCAAATATATGATTTATATAGTAAGCAAGCAAGCAGATGGCAATCCATATATGATGTAAAAACTAAGCAATGCAACACAACATGCATGACATGGGTAATATAACCCTGCCAAGTTCGAGCATAGACCTCAGGGGGAAAATAGGACTGGTCATCGGTCTCTGAATCCTCCTCTGAGGAGCTCTCTGTAACCAGCAAGATGTCTACTTCAGCAGGTTGCTCTGAATACCTTGTTTTCACTCCAGATACTTCCATCACCGCAAATGGCTGATGCACAGGAAGAGTAGTTGAATATACAAACGTTGTCGACAAATGGAACATGTAATACAAAAAAATGATAGCATGATATAATTCACATACATGATGATTGGCTAAACAGCATGGCATTGCATAATTCACATATATAATGCCTTTGCAACAAGATAGCATTGTATAATTCACATATATAATGTCTTGCAACAAGATGGCAATGCATAATTCACATATATGATAATTAGACACTGAACAGGTGGCATTCGCACAAAGCATGTCTAAACTAATCAAATGACATAGCAATGCGAGACACCATACGCACGATATGAGCAACATAACCCTGCCAAGTTAGAGCATACACCTCGGGGGGGATAGGACTGGTCATCTGTCTCTGAATCCTCCTCTGAGGAGCTATCCGTAACTAGCGAGATATGCGCTTCGTCAGATAGCATAGTCTGCTCTGAAGACCTTGTTTTTACTCCAGAATTTGCCATCACCGTGTCAAATGGCTGATGCACACGAAGAGCGGTTGAATGTAATAACATTGTTGACAAATGTAATATGTAACGAAAAAAAGGATGGCCTGATATAATTTACATATAAGATGACTGGCTAAGCAGGATGACATTGCAAAATTCACATATATGATGCCTGGCTAAACAAGATGGCGTTGCATAATTCACATAAATGATGAATAAACTAAACAGATGGCATTCGCACAAAGGATGTCTAAACTAAGCAGATGACATATTTGATGTATAAAGTAAGCAATGCAAGACACCATATGCATGATATAACCAACATCAGCATGCCAAGTTAGAGCGAAGACCTTAGGGGGTAAATAGGAGTTGTCTTCTCCTTCTGAATCCCCCTCAGAATAGATATCTTCCTCTCGATTACAATCCAAAATGCATGGAGGGGGCTGCCTTTGCGCCTACCATGGAGCGACGTCTGCATGAAATTTTATTGCCACGCAAAGCTCGTCTCTTTTGCTCTACATGTTCAGTTCCATTGTTTACAATAACTGTCATGCATAGGACTAAAACATAGTGAGATTATGTAAGGAGTGCATGCAGAAATCCAGAGTGATGGTAGCAACTTGTGGATAGACCCAAAACCAATAATAGCAGGCAGATAATGGCTTCAGTTAAAAAATACAGATAATGGCTTCTTTAATGTTTGTTTCCCATCCAACATGAAACTCATAGTAGACACTGGAGATTAACCAGATAGTAGATAGATACTATTGATAGCAGCCCCGATATGTACCCCACAACCATTTAAAAACTCAAGTTTGACCATTAGTTTGGAGCTGACTCAGAGTCTAATCGGTGAACAAGACGATAAAGTAGCATGTAATATTAAGCGATGCATAACGTAAGCAGACACGAAAGAGTGTGACCTCTCTTGCGGACACGTGTAGTCCTCGAGGTCATCTTCTCGGTTGATGATGGTAGTGTAGTTTTCATGGCTGCCAGCGGGGGGGGGGGAAGAAGATCTGAGGTGGCAAAAGACAGTCTGGAGGCCGGATCCCTGGTGTGCTGGACCCTTCTGTCGTTGGAGCAGCTGAGCTGGGGTGGACGACGACGCAGCAGGAGCGGGACAAACCACGCAAGGTTTTCTTTGACAACTATCTATAAGAGAAGTAATTCTGTAAGGGCTCGTTTGAATTGGAGGATTCCAACAATGCAGGGATAGGAAATAGACAGGAATAGGATGGGAATGCACGTGCAAAACAGAGAATTTAAAAACACAGGATTTCTGCCAATCTGGGTGTTTGATTCATATACTACAAAGTTTAGAAGTAAATAACTCAAGCTCGAAAGCAGAGCGTCGTTGGCCATATCAGATAATAGAATTTACCAATGGCATTATGTATCAGGGAAAGACCTTCTCGAGGTTTTTGTATATAAAGGACATTGTCGGATTGATAATTCAACAAAGGATTTGACGGTCCACAACGGAGTTGATGCGAGCATCGGCACACAATCAGAAGAAGAAACAATGCAAAGGGAATGGGGTATAGGAACAACTGACTATTCAAAGCTCAAATGTAAAGGAATTATGATTTCCAATTCAAGGGATCAGAAAGCAAACGCTCTGATTAAGGATGAATATGTTGAGTAGGCTTAGGGGTTCAATCACTGGCAATTTGATTGGTCTAGATCTAGCTCATATCCAAATGACATCTGAGCCGAAAGGATAATCTTAGGATTCGACTGATGATTGTGAACATTCTCAACTTATTGAATAAATTGACTCAAGAATGATAGTGACAAGGAATGCCAATAGGATTACTATACTTATGGGGTTAACCATAATGCAAGCAAGCAAGAATTTCAAAAGCAATAAGTTGCTAAGGATTTTCGGAAGATCGAATATTATTTTGAAGAACTTAGTGAAACACACGAACAACTAGGGATGGGCGGATACTCGGTAAGTGCGAGAAATTATCCATAGGGGTGTATATGTGGATAATGAACTGCAAGGCAGTAGGTACAAAGTATTCTTGGAACAATAGACAGGATTTCCGAGGTATCTTATAATAACAAGATCAACTAGGAATGGAGTTATGGACGACAAGTGTATGTAGCTTTCCATAGGGATTTATCGGTGGTATGGAATTGCAACAACGAAGGGCACAAGGGTCCCGGGAAAGCATCAAAGAGTGTCTTTAGAATCTTCTGGTGCAACAAGCGATCATCTGGCCTGAAGGGGCTCTCCGGGAGGAAGTATTTTCGAGAACCTAAAGTTAGATTTTAGCAAATCATTTAACCCAAATAGAAGAGAGGTCAGAGTCCCATAGTAAAGGTCGAGGAATAAAAGATCCTACTACCACCCAATGGCGATGTGGGCCCGTAAGCCACACAGCCATGTTAGTAAAAGTTTTTCAATGACTAGACTCGACTTTGGCCAAGGAGTCTGAAAGGGGATTCCTACAGGCAGTCGGCTCTGATACCAACTTGTGACGCCCCCGATTCAATCGTACACTAATCATACACGCAAACGTGTACGATCAAGATCAGGGACTCATGGGAAGATATCACAACACAACTCTACAAATAAAATAAGTCATACAAGCATCATATTACAAGCCAGGGGCCTCGAGGGCTCGAATACAAGAGCTCGATCATAGACGAGTCAGCGGAAGCAACAATATCTGAGTACAGACATAAGTTAAACAAGTTTGCCTTAAAGAAGGCTAGCACAAACTGGGATACAGATCAAAAGAGGCGCATGCCTCCTGCCTGGGACCCTGCTAAACTACTCCCGGTCGCCGTCAGCGGACTGCACGTAGTAGTAGGCACCTCCGGTGTAGTAGGAGTCGTTGTCGACAGTGGCGTCTGGCTCCTGGGCTCCAGCATCTGGTTGCGACAACCAGGTAGAAGGGAAAGGGGGGAAAGAGGAAGAAAAGCAACCGTGAGTACTCATCCAAAGTACTCGCAAGCAAGGAGTTACACTACATATGCATGGTTATATGTGTAAAAGGGCCATATCAGTGGACTGAACTGTAGAATGCCAGAATAAGAGGGGGATAACTAATCCTGTCGAAGACTACGCTTCTGGCAGCCTTCATCTTGCAGCATGTGGAAGAGAGTAGACTGAAGTCCTCCAAGTAGCATCGCATAGCATAATCCTACCTGGCGATCCTCTCCTCGTCGCCCTGTTAGAGAGCGACCACCGGGTTGTATCTGGCACTTGGAAGGGTGTGTTTTATTAAGTATCCAGTTCTAGTTTTCATAAGGTAAAGGTACAAATCCAGGTCGTCCTTTTACCGAGGGGCACGGATATTCGAATAGATCAACTTCCCTGCAGGGGTGCACCACATTTCCCAACATGCTCGATCCCCTTTGTCCGCACACACTTTTCTGGGTCATGCCCAGCCTCAGAAGATCAACACGTCGCAACCCTACCTAGGCACAACAGAGAGGTCAGCACGCCGGTCTAAATCCTATGGCGCAGGGGTCTAGGCCCATCGCCCATTGCACACCTACACGTTGCGAGGGCGGTCGGAAGCAGAACTAGCCCCCTTAATACAAGAGCAGGCTTACGGTCCAATCCGGCGCGCGCCGCTCAGTCGCTGACGTCACGAAGGCTTCGGCTGATACCACGACGTCGAGTGCCCATAACTGTCCCCGCGTAGATGGTTCATGCGTATAGGCCAGTGGCCAGACTCAGATCAAATACCAAGATCTCGTTAAACGTGTTATCTTCAAATAACCGCGAACGCCGACTAGGGCCAGGCCCACCTCTCTCCTAGGTGGTCTCAACCTGCCCTGTCGCTTCACCACAAAGATCCACACAGAGGGCCGTTGGGACAAAGGTCCTTTCAGCCCCCAATCCGTGAATCACTCGCGGGTGCTCCACAAGCTGACCCGTCTTTAGTCACCACATGTATCATGTATAAAGTATATAGTATATACGCGTGATGACCTCTCGAGTGATCACGGCCCGATAGTATAGCATGGCAGACGAACAAGAATGTAAGGCCACTGATGATAAACTAGCATCCTATACTAAGCATTTAGGATTGCAGGTAAGGTATCAATAGTTGTAGCAACAATGACAGGCTATGCATCAGAATAGGATTAACGGAAAGCAGTAACATACTACACTACTCTAATGCAAGCAGTATAGAGGAGAGTAGGTGATATCTGGTGATCAAGGGGGGAGGGGCTTGCCTGGTTGCTCTAGCAAGAGAGCAGGGTCGTCAACACCGTAGTCGATCAGGGCAGCAGCGACGTCAGCCTCGTAGTCTACCGGAGAGAAGAGGGGGGAGAAACAATAAATATAATGCAAACAAAGCATCACAGAACATAATGAGGCAATACACGGTGATAGGAATGCCCCAACGCGGCAGGAGGTGATACCGAAGAAGGGGGGAAACATCCGGGAAAGTATCCCCAGTGTTTTGCGTTTTCGGACAGATGAACCGGAGGGGGAAAGTTGCGAGTTTGATAGGTTAGGGATGTGTGGTGGACGAACGGGTGGCGTATCCGGATTCGTCTCGTCGTTCTGAGCAACTTTCCTGTTGAAAATAATTTAATCCGAGTTACGGTTTAAAAGATATGATTTTCTAAAGATTTTATTAATTTCTGGAATTTAATTAATTATTTAATTTAATTCAAAAATGGATTTATGACATCAACATGAGGTCATGCTGACGTCAGCAGTCAACAGGGTTGACTGGTCAACCTGACCAGTGGGTCCCACTGGTCAGAGACACATTTTAATTAAACAATTTAATTACCCTAATTAGTATTAATTAGGGTGTGGGCCCCACTGACATACTAATTAATTCGCTAATTAACTAACCAGGTTAATTAGATAACTAATGTTTAATTAGCTTAATTATTAGATTAGATTAATTAATTAAAATTAATTAAGTTAAGTATTTCTTTAATTAATTAATTATTTTTATTTTATTTTTAAATACGTTCTGGGCTAGGCCCACCTGTCATTGCGTGTGTGCGTGCGGTGGCGCACCGAGGGAGGCACGGACGGCGTGGGGACAGGGGAAGGAGGAGGGCGGAGGCCGTGGCCTCACCGTGAATTGTAGGGACGGGGCAGCGGGGGGGGGGGGGGCGAGGTGGAGGTCGGGGACGACGGCGACGCGGTGCAGGCCGGCAAGGACGAGGAGGTAGGCCGGCGAGGTGGCACGGCGACGGAGAGGACGGCGGCGATCCGCGACGGGGTAGGGGTGCCGTGCGTCGATGGCGTGTGACGAGGAGGGGGAGGAGGACGAGCGGCGGAGTCGGGGAGACGGCACCGACGACGACGGGTAGCGGGGCGGC
The DNA here is from genome assembly GCF_056163025.1 of Triticum urartu. Taxonomy (NCBI): domain Eukaryota; kingdom Viridiplantae; phylum Streptophyta; class Magnoliopsida; order Poales; family Poaceae; genus Triticum; species Triticum urartu. Next base: position 124,666,000 of record NC_141873.1, read on the forward strand.
GGGGGTTCCGAGCGGCAACGTAGCTACGGGGGCGACGGCGTCGTTCGGCGGTGTCGAGCGGCCTCCTCCTCGCGATCCAATCGGGAGAGAGGGGGAAGATATTTCGGGGAGTGGGGGAAGTGGGGGTGTGTCGGTGAGTGGGGGTGTGGGGAAAGGATAAGGGTGCGGGGGTGGGCCGCAGCTGGGCCGGCCTGTGGCCTGCTAGGCCGAAGCCCAGGGGGATGGGGGTCTTCATCTTTTTTTTGTTAATTTTCTCTTTTCTTTTACTTATTCTTTTCTGTTCTATTTTAGTTTACACATTATTTCCTAAAACAATGTTTCACCATAACCCACTGCCATAAAATTTTAATACTTATAACAATTTAGTTTTGAAAATGTTTATTATTTTTAAAGCATTTAAATAATTGTATTTGCTACCATTTTATTCATTTTAGAGTATTGAAACATTTTATAAAAGTGTGGTTTCTCCACCATAATTACCTATGCATTATTTAGCTCACTCCGAACATTTTAGTTTTAAAGTTTGAAAACTTTTGTTGTTTGCCTGATTTTGAATTTTGAATTTGAATCAGTTTCGAACTAATGCGAGATTAACAACAGTAATCATGGTGACTCAGCATCGTTAACGTGGGACTACTGTAGCGTAACTATCCGGGCATCACAAGCACACAGGGTTAAGAGCTAGCAGAGGGAGGGGGAGAAGAAATGCAGTGTACGCCGGACCACGGCGACTGCGATGGATAGTGGCTATGGCACCGTGTTCGACATGATGAGCATGGAGTCGTCGACTGAGAAGAAATTTCAAATGATCGATCGTGCACGACGAATCTGACAAAATTTGTCCCTAATAGCTCCAAACGGGAACACAAGATTAAGAACTTATGGCCGATGAAACTGCGAACCGATCGCCTGAATGGAACCGTAGCATCGAGGTGCAGCTTTTTCGTGTAGAGCTTACCTCGAACCGAAGCACCATTGTGTAGATCAGAGGGGCATGGAAGAGAGGAGATTAGGGAGGAGCTTACTGGAGGTTGAAGAAGACACCACGTAAACAGCTCGCATCCCTCCCGTTTCTCCTCGTGTAGGGGCCCGCTCGCTGCGCTTCCGCTCACCCTGGCTCCAGAGAAACTACCGATTCGAGGGTTCTCAGCGAGCCAGTCCCAGAGGTGCTTTAAGTTTCATGCTATGCAGGCCCAGCAGTAAAACCAGGCAACCAATCATCCCATTCCCTTCCCGCACATGCCTGGTTGGGCCTCCTGCAGGCAACCAAACACGCCCTAAGGTGACCCGCAGGGCTTGGAACATCCACGAGACATGGCCGCACCAGGGGAGCACGTCTTTGGAAAGATGAATATTTCAGGCCAATAATATAGACCTATTAGCATTCTTCAGACTACTATATGACTGCTCTGCTTTATAAAAGGAAACTCTTCCGCTACACTTCTATTTTAATCACTGTATCTTAACTGCAATGTTAGAACATTAACAAGTACATCAGCATAACTGATGCACACAGTGACGCAGAGGAGGCGCGCCCCAGCCACTAGTGTTGAGTAAGAGTGTAGGACATGTCGTTCAGCTAGGTAGGTATGTAGCTGATAGAACAACATAGGGCCATGATTCTATTTGATTCGAGGGCCTACGTTGTAGCATACATATATGGATAATCAACTAACGTCCCAAAACAAGTGATCGAGCACGTTCTGTTTGCGCCCGGAAATAAACGTGCCAAACTAGCTACCAGGCCACGTATGCATGTGTGTGTGCATCCACGTGCACGTTTGTATGATTCGTGTAGATCAGAGTGGCAAGCTGAACAAAATGCATGGCACCATCGAAAAGGACAGGAAATGACGTACGTGGCACGTGAAAGTGACTCAAAAGAAAGCTTGGAAGCAAGATTTGAGAAGAAATTGAGTTGCTAGAAGGGCAAGCTCATGTCATACGGAGGCTGATTAATTCTTATTAATTCGGTCCTCACGAGTATGCCTACGTTTCTCTTGTGTTTCTTTGAGGTTCCAGTTGGATTTAGAAAAAGGCTGGACTTCTATAGATCCCGGTTCTTCTAGCAGAGTGATGAACTCAAAAGAAAATACAGACTCGCCAAATGGGACATTATTTGTCGACCAAAAGACCAAGGGGGTTTTGGCATTGAAAATCTTGAAGTTAAAAACAGATGTCTTCTCATCAAGTGGCTGTCTAAGTTATCTGTAGAGACAGAGGCCACATGGGCGCAGATTCTCCGTAGTAAGTATCTTCATTCCAAAACCTTGTCCCAGGTGACAACAAGACCGACGGATTCGCCATTTTGGAAAGGGTTGATGAGAGTCAAATCAGCCTTTTTCAATAGGACAAAGTTTATAATCGGAAATGGCACCAACACGCGTTTCTGGGAGGATACTTGGCTAGGAGAGACACCCCTCGCACTTCAATACCCATCTCTTTATAGTATTGTTCAACGACAAGACGTGTACGTTGCTGCAGTATTTCCGTCCATCCCCCTTAATATTCATTTCAGGAGAACGCTAGCTGGTAACCATTGGGAAGCTTGGCTCCATTTAGTGCGTAGACTGATGGAGGTCCAGTTGTCTCAACAGCCTGATCAGTTGCGCTGGAAGCTTACTAGGAGTCTAGGACTGGGGAGTTTATAGTTAAATCGATGTATCTCGATGTTATCAACGCTAGTCCCATTCCTAGTTCCAAACATGTCTGGAAAGTCAAAGTTCCTTTGAAAATTGAAGTGTTTATGTGGTTTGTACATAAACAAGTAATCTTAACCAAGGACAATTTGGCAAAGCGTAACTAGACAGGACCTACTAGGTGTAGTTTTTGTGATCGGGGTGAAACCATCAAACACCTTTTTCTTGACTGCCCGATGGCAAAAGTGTTATGGCGGATGGTGCACATAGCCTTTAATACTACTCCTCTGAATTCTGTCAGCACGTTATTTGGAACGTGGCTTAACGGGATAGAGGCCGAAATAGCGAGACACATTCGCGTAGGAGTATGTGCTTTATTGTGGGCAGTCTGGAATTGCAGAAATGACTTGGTTTTTAACAGAACAACAAATTTTCATTTTTTGCAGGTTATCTTCCGAACCACTACTTTGATCCGTATGTGGTCGCTACTCACTCCGATGGAGGCTAGGGAGCATTTGGTTACTGGATCTATCCGATGGGAGATGGTAGCACAGGATATATTTGACCATTTTGGGCTGCGGCCAACTCTCAATAGCTTCAATCTTGGCTTTATCAACTTCAATTCCCTATGGAGTAACAACATAGCCAAGAAAAGATACTCGGTCGGTGCAAAAGGTGCACTTCCCAAGGTTACCAAACAAACGTGCATCACATACAGCAATAAAAACAACACGTAAATGTTCCAAATGTTCCTCCAAAGATCTGCTATAAATCAGTATATCATCAAAATAGACTACCACAAATCGTCCAATATAAGCATGTAAAACTTCGTCCATTAATCCCATGTAAGTACTAGGTGCATTAGTTAACCCAAAAGGCATGACTAACCACTCATATAATCCAAACTTAGTTTTAAATGCTTTTTTCCATTCATCTCCCAATTTCATACGAATTTGATGGTATCCACTACGCAAATCAACTTTGGAGAATATTGTAGAGCCACTCAATTCATCAAGCATATCATCTAGCCTAGGAATAGGATGACGATAACGAATAGTAATATTATTAATGCCTCTACAATCAACACACATACGCGACATACCATCCTTTTTTGTCACTAGTATAATAGGAACAACACAAGGACTAAGAGATTCGCG
>NC_141873.1:125004795-125134795 GCF_056163025.1 Triticum urartu
GCCCATCAATAGATATGAATGTGAGTGAGTAGGGATTGTCATGCAACGGATCCCCTAGAGCTATAAGTATATGAAAGCTCAACAAAAGAAACTAAGTGGGTGTGCATCCAACTTTCTTGCTCATGAAGACCTAGGGCATTTTGAGAAAGCCCATCATTTGAATATACAAGCCAAGTTCTATAATGAAAAATTCCCACTAGTATATGAAAGTGATAACATAGGAGACTCTCTATCATGAATATCATAGTGCTACTTTGAAGCACAAGTGTGGTAAAAGGATAGTAACATTGTCCCTTCTATCTTTTTCTCTCATATTTTTATTTGGGTCTTTTCTCTCTTTTTTATGGCCTCTTTTCTTTCTTTCTTTCTTTTATTTTTAGTATGGAGTCTCATCCCGACTTGTGGGGGAATCATAGTCTCCATCATCCTTTCCTCACTGGGATAATGCTCTAATAATGATGATCATCACACTTTTATTTTCTTACAACACAACAATAACAACTCGATACTTAGAACAAATTATGACTCTATCTGAATGCCTCCGGCGGTGTACCGGGATATGCAATGAATCAAGAGTGACATGTATGAAATAATTATGAATGGTGGCTTTGCCACAATACTATGTCAACTACATGATCATGCTAAGAAATTTGACAATGATGGAGTGTGTCATAATAAACGGAACGGTGGAAAGTTGCATGGAAATATATCTCGGAATGGCTATGGAAATGCCATAATAGGTAGGTATGGTGGCTGTTTTGAGGAAGCTATATGGTGGGTGTATGATACCGGCGAAAGGTGCGCGGTATTAGAGAGGCTAGCAATGGTGGAAGGAAGGAAAGTGCATATAATCCATGGACTCAACATTAGTCATAAAGAACTCATATACTTATTGCAAATATCTACAACTTATCAAAGCAAAGTATTACGCGCATGCTCCTAGGGGGATAGATTGGTAGGAAAAGACCATCGCTCGTCCCCGACCGCCACTCATAAGGAAGACCATCAAAAAATAAATCATGCTTCGACTTCATCACATAACGGTTCACCATACGTGCATGCTACGGGAATCACAAACTTTAACACAAGTATTTCTCAAATTCACAACTACTCAACTAGCATAACTTTAATATCACCATCTTCATATCTCAAAATAATAACCAAGCATCAAACTACTCATAGCATTCAACACACTCATAAGAAAGTTTTTACTATTCTTGAATTCCAAGCATATTAGGATTATTTAAGCAAATTACCATGCTATTTAAGACTCTCAAAATAATCTAAGTGAAGCATGAGAGATCAATATTTTCTATAAAACAAATCCACCATCGTGCTCTAAAAGATATAAGTGAAGTACTAGAGCAAAACTATATAACTCAAAAAGATATAAGCGAAGCACATAGAGTATTCTAACAAATTCCAAATCATGTATGGCTCTCTCAAAAGATGTGTACAGAAAGTATGATTGTGGTAAACTAAAAAGCAAAGACTCAAATCATACAAGACGCTCCAAGCAAAACACATATCATGTGGTGAATAAAAATATAGCTCCAAGTAAAGTTACCGATAGAAGTAAACGAAAAGAGGGGATGCCTTCCAGGGCATCCCCAAGCTTTGGCTTTTAGGTGTCCTTAGATTATCTTGGGGGTGCCATGGGAATCCCCAAGCTTAGGCTCTTGCCAGTCCTTGTTCCATAATCCATCAAATCTTTACCCAAAACTTGAAAACTTCACAACACAAAACTTAAAGTACAAAATCCCGTGAGCTCCATTAGTGAAAGAAAACAAAAGACCACTTCAAGGTACTGTAATGAACTCATTCTTTATTTATATTGGTGTTAAAACTAATGTATTCCAACTTCTCTATGGTTTATAAACTATTTTACTAGCCATAGATTCATCAAAATAAGCAAACAACACACGAAAAACAGAATCTGTCAAAAATAGAACAGTCTGTAGTAATCTGTAGCTAGCGCAAGATCTGGAACCCCAAAATTCCAAAATAAAACGCTGGAGGTGAAGAATTTATATATTAATCATCTGAAAAAATAATTAACTAAATAGCTCTTTCCAATTAAAAATGGCAGCAGTTCTCATGAGCGCTAAAGTTTCTGTTTTTCACAGCAAGATATCAAGACTTTCCCCAAGTCTTCCCAATGGTTCTACTTGGCACAAACATTAATTAAACACAAAAAACACAACCTAAACAGAGGCTAGATAAATTATTTATTACTAAACAGGAGCAAAAATCAAGAAATAAAAATAAAATTGGGTTGCCTCCCAACAAGCGCTATCGTTTAACGCCCCTAGCTAGGCATAAAAAGCAAGGATAGAACTAGGTATTGCCATCTTTGGTTGGTAATTATTCAATGAGGCATATACCATCTTTAGGAATTTCTTTCTTTTTATTAATTATCAAACTTTTAGGCACAAGATCGAAAAATTCATTTATAACAAATGGTTCCTCAATGATAGCAAAAAGATTGGGATGAATACTTATAGATTTGAGATCCGCAATTTCCTTACTAGAGGATTCACCCTTATTTTTAAGAACATACATAAGCTTGGCAATTTTAGTGGGAGGACTTGGAGTATTCTTTATGGAAAAAAATCGGTTCCCAAGTTGGTAATAATACCCTCAAGTTTATCGATTCTGGTGGAATCCTGATTTATTTCCTTATTAACTATGGGTTCTTTCTCTTTAATATTTTTCAAAGTGACTCCTACTTTAGATCCATATTGAGAGATTCAGTTGTGGATCTTTTTATCCAAATTTTGAATTAACTCTACGGTAGAACCTTATTCTCAATAATTTCGAGCCTTTGCATTACATGCTCCGAAGTTAATACAGTCCCATTAACCAAAAGAGGGGGTGAGCCAAACAAATCTATCATAGCATTATAAGAATCAAAAGTATGGCTACCCAAGAAGTTCCCTCCGGTAATAGTATCAAGGACATATCTGTGCCAAGGAGTAGCGCCTACATAAAAATTGCGAAGAAGAACGGAAGTAGATTGCTTCCTGGTAGATCTATTTTGAGCATTGCAAATTCTATACCAAGCATCTTTTAGATTTTCTCCCTTCCTTTGCATAAAATTTAGAATTTCATTCTCGAAAGACAACGGAGAAGATAAGGGACTAGCCATAACGACAAGCAAACGGAAGAGGGCCGAATGGCAAAAGAGAGGGAGGATAGAGAGAGAGGGCGAATAAAACGGCAAGGGTGAAGTGGGGGAGAGGAAAACAGGAGGCAAATGGCAAATAATGTAATGCGGGAGATAAGGATTGTGATGGGTACTTGGTATATTGACTTCTGCATAGACCTCCCCGGCAACGGCACCAGAAATCCTTCTTTCTACCTCTTGAGCACTGCATTGGTTTTCCCCGAAGAGGAAGGGATGATGCAGCAAAGTAGCGTAAGTATTTCCCTCAGTTTTTGAGAACCAAGGTATCAATCCAGTAGGAGGCTACGCGCGAGTCCCTCGCACCTGCACAAAACAAATAAATCCTCGCAACCAACGCGATAAAGGGTTGTCAATCCCTACACAGCCACTTACGAGAGTGAGATCTAATAGATATGATAAGATAATATTTTTGGTATTTTTATGATAAAGATGCAAAGTAAAATAAAAGCAAAGTAAAAAGCAAAGGAAATTACTAAGTATTGGAAGATTAATATGATGAAGATAGACCCGGGGGGCATAGGTTTCACTAGTGGCTTCTCTCAAGAGCATAGATATTTTACGGTGGGTGAACGAATTACTATTGAGCAATTGACAGAATTGAGCATAGTTATGAGAATATCTAGGTATGATCATGTATATAGGCATCACGTCCGAGACAAGTAGACGGACTCTTGCATGCATCTACTACTATTACTCCACTCATCGACCGCTATCCAGCATGCATCTAGAGTATTAAGTTCATGAAAACAGAGTAACGCCTTAAGCAAGATGACATGATGTAGAGGGATAAACTCATGCAATATGATGAAAACCCCATCTTGTTATCCTCGATGGCAACAACACAATACTTGCCTTGCTGCCCCTACTGTCACTGGGAAAAGACACCACAAGATTGAACCCAAAGCTAAGCACTTCTCCCATTGCAAGAAAGATCAGTCTAGTAGGCCAAACCAAACTGATAATTCGAAGAGACTTGCAAAGATAACCAATCATACATAAAAGAATTCAGAGAAGATTCAAATATTGTTCATAGATAGACTTGATCATAAACCCACAATTCATCGGTCTCAACAAACACATCGCAAAAAGAAGATTACATCGAATAGATCTCCAAAAGAGAGGGGGAGAACATTGTATTGAGATCCAAAAAGAGAGAAGAAGCCATCTAGCTAATAACTATGGACCCGAAGGTCTGAGGTAAACTACTCACACTTCATCAGAGAGGCTATGGTGATGATGTAGAAGCCCTCCGTGATCGATGCCCCCTCCGGCGGAGCTCCGGAACAGGCCCCAAGATGGGATCTCGTGGATACAGAAAGTTGCGGGGGTGGAATTAGGGTTTTGGCTCCGTATCTGATCGTTTGGGGGTACGTAGGTGTTGGGGAACGTAGTAATTTCAAAAAAAATCCTACGCACACGCAAGATCATGGTGATGCATAGCAACGAGAGGGGAGAGTGTTGTCTATGTACTCTCGTAGACCGTTTGCGGAAGCGTTATATCAACGCGATTGATTTAGTCGTACGTCTTCACGATCCGACCGATCCAAGTACCGAAAGCACGGCACCTCTGAGTTCTGCACACGTTCGGCTCGGTGACGTCCTCGCCTTCTCGATCTAGCAAGAGGGGCGAAGTAGTAGATGAGTTCCGGCAGCACGACGGCGTGGTGACGGTGTTGGTGAAGAACAATCTCCGCAGGGCTTCGCCTAAGCATTACGAAAACTATGACGGAGGATAAACTAGAGGGGACAGGGTTGCCGGCACACGGCTTGGTGTTTCTTGATGTGTCTTTGGTGCTAGCCCTACCCCTCTATTTATAAGTTGAGCCCTCGGGTCGAAACTTGGAGTAAAAGCCTCCTCAAAGTCGGTTTCACCCGAAAGGCAAGAGTCCTTCTCGGACTCCAGGGCTAGACGCTAGGGTTCCCGGCGTCTACCCCCTAGACACCAGGGTTCCTGGCATCTAGCCTCTAGTCTCCACAAAACTTCCTTTTGCACTTTCCAAAAGCCTCGTGGGCTTTCCCCTTTGGCCTAGATAAAGTGTTCTCGTGCCCAAACATTTCGGGAAACATCCGGAACCCCTTCCGGTGAATTCCGGAACCCTTCCGGAGATCAAACACTACTATCCCATATATCAAACTTTATCTCCGGACCATTCCGGAGTTCCTCATCATGTCCGTGATCTCATCCCGGACTCCGAACAACATTCGGTCATCAACATACATAACTCATATAGTACTATATAGTCAATGAACGTTAAGCGTGCGGACCCTACGGGTTCGAGAACTATGTAGACATGACCGAGACACTTCTCTGGTCAATAACCAATAGCGGGACCTGGATGCCCATATTGGCTCCTACATATTCTACGAAGATCTTTATCGGTCAGACCGCATAACAACATACGTTGTTCCCTTTGTCATCGGTATGTTACTTGCCCGAGATTCGATCGTCGGTATCTCAATACCTAGTTCAATCTCGTTATCGGCAAGTCTCTTTACTCGTTCCGTAATACATCATCCCGCAACTAACTCATTAGTTGAAATGCTTGCAAGGCTTATAGTGATGTGCATTACCGAGTGGGCCCAGAGATACCTCTCCGACAATCGGAGTGACAAATCCTAATCTCGAAATACGCCAACCCAACAAGTACCTTTGGAGACACCTGTAGAGCACCTTTATAATCACCCAGTTACATTGTGACGTTTGGTGGCACACAAAGTGTTCCTCCGGTAAACGGGAGTTACATAATCTCATAGTCATAGGAACATGTATAAGTCATGAAGAAAGCAATAGCAACAAACTAAACGATCAAGTGCTAAGCTAACGGAATGGGTCAAGTCAATCACATCATTCTCCTAATGATGTGATCCCGTTAATCAAATGACAACTCATTTCTATGGTTAGGAAACATAACCATCTTTGATCAATGAGCTAGTCAAGTAGAGGCATACTAGTGACACTCTGTTTGTCTTTGTATTCACACATGTATTATGTTTCCGGTTAATACAATTCTAGCATGAATAATAAACATTTATCATGATATAAGGAAATAAATAATAACTGTATTATTGCCTCTAGGCCATATTTCCTTCAGTAGGTATATATAGGAGGAAGGAGTACGTCGGTGGAGCAACAGGGGGCCCACGAGGGTGGAGGGCGCGCCTGGGGGGTAGGCGCGCCCCCTACCTCGTGGCCTCCTCCTTTGTTTCTTGACGTAGGGTCCAAGTCTCCTGGATCATGTTCTGTGAGAAAATCAAGTTCCCGAAGGTTTCATTCTGTTTGGACTCCGTTTGATATTCCTTTTCTTCGAAACCCTAAAATAGGCAAAAAAACAGCAATTCTAGGCTGGGCCTCCGGTTAATAGGTTAGTCCCAAAAATATTATAAAAGTGGATAATAAAGCCCAATAATGTCCAAAACAGTAGATAATATAGCATGGAGCAATCAACAATTATAGATACGTTGGAGACGTATCACCGTCCCTATTGGGCTGGGCCCTTCCCCATAAGGCCCCACCGTCAGGGCATAAGCGCCCTCTTGCTACCCATATGCAAGGCGCCGTCTTAGCCTTGCCTTCCCAGTATCGCTCCCACACCTGTCATGTTCGTGATCGGCCTCCTCAACTGTGTATCGATCAAAAGGCAGGGCGGTAGAGCCCCCAACCGACGGGAGTAGTTACGTCCAGTATGTCCCCCGTCGATTCCTGACATGCTATCATACCCCAGGGTGGGTTGGAGCGGGTCGAGTCCGTATCACCGTGGAACAACTGCAGCGTCCGGATCTGATCTATCTACTCGGCAATTCATCCGGTGACTTCACGGTCGCCAAAGAAGCCCCAAGAAGCATCAAACATTCCCGATGATATCCATGGAGCTATTTTGAGATAGCAAGCACTAGCTCCCAGTGTGACTTCATAAAAAGCAATCAAAGATAAAAGAAAATTAAATGCACGTGGTGGTCATTATAGTGGTTCCTTCAGATCCTAGAAAACGTCCAAAAAACCGGCTATGGAACTACCGAGCAAAGGCAAAAAGACAATAAGTAGATACATAAGATCGAGTCTCTTAAAAAAATCAGACAATGTTCAAGCGGCCTGTCATTGAGACAAAAACGTGTTAAGCATATAAGCACTTTCGACTTGATTTGCAGTGGTCAGTTACGCAAGACGGGAAGAGAGTTTCCTTCTTCAGAGTCCTTTTATCCCAATATTAAGGATAATATGTGGGCCTTTACTGAAAGAAGATGGTTGATCCCCTTGCCGACTCATTCCATCCTCCCCCCGGTGGGTCGTCCTCTTATTCACTCTCACGAGCAAAGAAGAAGAGAGACAACATTCAAGCCAGAAATGGACTGAGGTATGAGACGATAAAGGTAAAGAGAAGGGGTCGTCGTTGGTGCATAACAGATCTTTCCTATCTACGATCTTTCTCGGTGCATAAGCAGGCTTTGCGGTCGAAGTACCACATAAGCAATAAAGCCAATAGACCTTGAATAGCCTGCACGAAATAACTTGTGAAGAGGATTTACTAGAGTCTAAAAATCTTGTACGCAAGTTGGCACAGCGCTTTCAATCAATCTCGCTCATCTGGTCTGCCCGGTCAAATCAACGATCATGCCCCCCTTATTCTAGCGGAGGAACAGCTTCATCAGATTCATTCCCTTCCTAATCCGCCTTCAAGCCTTGTTCCTTCTTCCGCTTCATCTATCGTAAAATTCTGTATGCCACAAATAGAAGTAGAAAGAAATCCTAGCGGTCACTGATATTGAATCCAGAGGAAGAAGCAGCTCCCCGAAGGAATCCTTCTAACTACCACCTACCTACCTCCCACTTTTGTTCGGACAAGGCGAGTTTCCTAAGATTCACCCACTGTGGATACACTAAGCGTTCTTCCCATTGGTAAATCTGATTCTTGCAAATCAACATCGGACTTAGAAGCTTCATGGGGTCTGGTCTCGCCATTTGGCAATTTAAGCCAAACAAAATATAGTACAGAGGTTATAACCAATACACAAGCAGGCGTGAACCAGTCAGAAATTAGAATGGAGAAGTAGACACAGAAGAGGAGGTGTTGGGACAGTATCGATAGCCGCCTTTTCACTTATTGCAAGGAGTGATTGTGAGAGAATACATAACATAGGTGAAAGCTAAAAGGCATATATGACACGCTCAGCCCAATGGAAGTGATTTGAAACTGCCGTTTCTTTAGAATTCGATTAAGAATAAGAACATAGACCGGCTTCTAGAAAAAGAGATGTGCCCTCTTCTCTATCTGTAGATTCAGCAGCAACATGCTGGTTCCTTTTGTCATAATACCTAACGGCTGTGGGCAGACTGAATGAAAAAGCAGATGAAAGACACTATACATACCAATAGAATGAGAAATATAGAATAAAGCTAGGTGACGTCACGGCATTTTAGAACCAATTTCTTCTTTTGCTTTTCACCAACCTTCATGTACAATCTTATTTCGTATTGGAGTACAGCCTATCGTAGGCCCAGCAAAGGAAAGACGGAAAGCAAGCATTAAGTGAAGAAGCAAGGTACAAACAAAGTAGTGAAAGATTGACATTGAAAAGCTTCTCCATGTCTATATCTGTCCGATGGGCCAAGTTCAAAGGAAACGGCTTCTCTACTGCATCAAAAAACCAATCCAAGCCTGAAAAGGAGAGTTGCGGTTAACGATTCCTATAAATTGAGAAATAATCATGTTATTCATGCCCAAGGATAAAGTAGATGGAACCAGTTCTCTAACCTTCTTTTTGTTGTAGATACTACATAAAGTTTACCTGCCTTGTAAGGCTTTTGTAGGATTGATCAAATTTTCTTTTTCTCATTCTATCTCAGAGTATCCATTCATTCGATCTTGCTATCCACTCTCAATTGAATCTCTTCTCTGTTGTCGACAGGTGTGTCCGCATCAGGACCAGAATCACGGTCTAGTACCTTCGTACTCAAATACCTCATACTTTATTAATTAGGAAGTGAAGTAGGGAAGTGTTTCCTATTCAAAGTACAGTGCCTTTGGTACATTGGTGCATTGGGGATTTCTAGGTAGCAGGTCGGTTGAGTGAGGGCTCCATCCATAACAGATATAGCTAGCGCACAGGATCTCCCTTCTACGAACAAAAGGACAAAAGAGCCGGGTCGGGCGTTGATTCGCTGTTGCTATCAGTCAGTCTACTCGTGCCTGCTGGTTACTTTCTCGATCGATGGAATTGGTGATTCAAAAACCTAACATCCGTAAGGAGTCTCAATCGTAGCTCACTCGTTGCCTTACTCCCCCACGAGATCACACTAAATACAATAGGTGTGTGATCTACTAGATTCTTATATAATCAATTTATAACCTTAGTTGATAGACAGGAACCAGCATCCCAAAACAAAAAAGGGGGGTGAAGGTTATTTTGTACCAATGAAGATGGATTTATCTCTCGAGCTGCTCAAAGATCTTTAAGTGTCTTACGAGGAAGACTTGATCATGATCCATATCCAACCTTCTCCCATCTGCTTCTGTCTCTAAAGATTAGAGTCATCGACGCGATTCAAGTCTAGTGCTGGTAAAATCCTGATGTCCAGTTCAGGAAAGCAAGTGATTGATTAGTTCCATTGGTCTATTGGCTTCAGCTTCCAGTCTACCTCATTTCTATCAAAATGATCTGGTGTCTATGTCCATTCCTGAGGTTGGTAAACCCTATATCTATTGCAAATGAGCTTTTCGGAAGGGACAACTTGTAATCCACGACTTACTCCTACGAGGATTCTGGTGGAGTGCTTTTCACATATAGATAGGTCGGGATGAAGAAGCTCCGTAGTCAACTAATAGATAGAAAAATCACAGTAACCTTTTTCCAACAGTTTCACCATGATAAGAACAACCTTGTCATACATGATAATTATGGGCTTTCTTCCTCCTTCTTTATAGTCTACAGTTCAATCTGCCAAGTCCGATTCATCTTTTTCCAACCCTTCCTCAATTGGCAGTTTCAAGGTAAGAGTTTCCGTTTCTTAGAAAGCCACTTCTCTAAGCATGCATGCCGACATAGGTGTCGCAGTAATCATAGAAGTTTGATTGTTGTGTGGTAAGGGGTCAGTCAACCAATTGTTAAGGGGTAAGGCTAAGCTCTCTTTCTCGTTAAGAAAGCGTTCCATCCTAAGAGATCAGCATCATACTAAGGATCACTGTGTCGAGCAAGGTCCGAAGGGATTTGAATTCCACCGATTCCTAGGTAAAAAGATTAGTGGCAACACCACCATTCGAAAGAATGAGCACCTGTCATGCACGAAAAGAGCAAGCTGGCGGACTGATTTCGCAGAGGACCAAGAACCTCAAATTCCCCTCCTGCTGATCCTGGCACGGAAACAGAAGTTATCTGAACCGAGCACTTCCCGTCGACAGGAGAACCCGAGTGCAACCAGATAAGAGTTCGCTTTCGAAAGACGACAATGGCAAGTCTCAATCAACTGTCATTAGATCAATAGTAAACAGGAGATTGATTTGCGTATCATGGATCGAGCATGCAATAGAATGCTCGAACTACACTCTCCTAGCATCAGGCCTATGGTCCATCCAAGGACAGAGTTGTAATCAGCGCCTTTCTCAGATCTTCAGATAGACAGAATTCGTCATACATGCTTAGCCATCTCGCCCGAGGGACCCTTCCCCATAGTCCCGGCATTTCTAGTTCTGGCTAACCAAGGCACGAAAGGAAGCACTCTCAATCAAGACCTAAAAGCACACCCTCGAACCGGCATTCGAGATACCAAAAGAAAAGGATGTTTTTTTATACAAGAGCTCCTGCCTTTCACTTTCATAGGAACCCAGTCTTGTTCGAGTCAATCTTATTGATGGTTAGAAGCAAAGTTCACGCTTTGCTCTAAACTGAGGTCTAGATAGTAGATAATAGAGAGGAGGGCTAAATCCAGGTTAATGTCCCGTCGCTCAATCCATCTATTTTTCTTTCATGCTAGTGAACTCTGGCAGTTGGAGGAGGGAAAGGAGCATACTTTTCTTACGCAAATAGAAAGTGCGAACAAAGTAGTCAACTTACTGAATCACCATTGTTAATCGGTTTTGAAGCGCTCGATGGGCGTAGTTCGTCATCATCCTCTATTGGCCTTGTATCGACCAAGGGAAAAAGAAGGAAAGAATCTCTGAGCGAGAGTGCCAAGATGGGAACCTATTCTTCGATCAACTACCGTGCTTCTTATATTTTTTCAATACTGCGAGCCAAAGGCATGCTGCTATTTAGTCACAGTCACATGCTCACCCTTGACTCTATAAATAAAACCAGTAGCTTGGCCTGGCGAGTATAGTTCCCTGGTGCCAGGCCCTCAATAAAGTCCATCGTGGCCATATCCCATGGTTTCTCTTTCTTAATGCTGACCCCAATGTTGATCGACCGTGCTTATTATGATATTTTATTCAATTCATACCACTCAAAGCCCAGGCCATTGGCTGCGCTGCTTTCTGCAACTCATAGTCACAAAACCTTATTAATCTAAGTGATTTCTTGTCAACGGATCGCTACCGCTTACAAGAACGGATGCGGAAATGGGACACCTGAAGGTGAAACAAGAGACTCATACCCATGGTCATCTGATTGATCTACTCAGCTTCGGTACTAAAATGAAAATGCCAAAGGCACAACAAAAGACGTTTTGTCTGCTCTAGACGAGGTAAGAGCGAATGATCTTTTTCATGATTTCCATCGTAAGAAGATTGACTTGTAGAAGTCTAAAAATGGGGAGCAAAGGAAGAGGCAGGCTGAGCTGACTCTTGTTCAATATCATTCTCATGATGTGTGGTGCAAAGAGAAAATTCTTGTGGAAATCCCTTCTTTCTAGCTTGATAAATTTCTGTAAGAATGAAGCTAGTGACATTAAACTTCTGGCTCTTCATTATGAAGTCAACTACATGCCAAGACCCTTTATTCCAAGTAGATTGCATCTGCATTCCCTTTTGAATCAATAAGGTATTGACTGGTTGTTTTCACCTTTCGAACGAAGGCCACTACTCTTTGGAAAAGGTCCACGAGTCGAATCAGTAAGATTTCATCAAGAAGATTTATCACCACACTGGCATGCTATTTCATTGTTTTGTTATCTAGCCGGGCTAGAGAAGAGCTATCGCCATCATCAAACAAAGAAGACAAGGACTGGTCAAAAGAGAGGAGGGACCACATTCTCGAATCCCCTCATGGAAAATGCCCCACCTCTATCAAATTGGTATTCATCTCGAAGGAAAATAAGAGAGTTTTGTTTTGCCACAATGAGTAAACAACAAGTTTGATTTTGAAAAAGACCATTCATTTTTTGGGATAGTTTTCCAAGGAAAGTCGTACGAAGGAGAAGTGGGCAATGGGAAAAGGTAGCTTTAAACCTCGTTTCAGTACCAATATTCCCTCCTTCAAGGGCATATGAAGGAGCTCCTATTGCTTAAGAAAGTACATCAGAAATGAAGTCTTCGGGTAGATGAGGTCACCGATTAGCCCGCTGAGCTGCTCTGTCCCCTCTACCGGGATGGGATGGTTTATGCGCTTGTCCCGATGAAGCTTAGGATCTGATAGAAACACGGGGTCAACTAAGGAAAAAAAATGGGAACCTTTGCATGATGCGCCTTCCTCAGGATGTGCGCTCTCTTTTCAGGATTTAGAATGACGACACAGCCTGGAGGTCTTTCGTCTACTTCTTCTGTCCAGGCCGGTTTGTATTCCCATCATCCCTTTCCGCATAGTCCTTCTCTATTGGGGGCTCCCAACACCTCAGCCACACATCTTTTTTGTTTGCTCCCCATTTTATTCTCTAAGGAACCCTCTCCTTAATGAGCGTAGATTGATGGAGATGGCTTTTGTACCGGTCAATCTTTATATCCTTTCTGGCATAGTTTTGTAAAAGATCGGCAGGTGAGCCGTCCTTTCTCCTCTGTCGTGGTTCATGCATTCTTCCTTTTTGGAAAGCGGATAGGGATCGGGTGAATTAGAGAATAGACAGACGTACGTTGGCATTTCAGCCTTTCTTCTCCTTTTAGGGCCTATCCGAAAGAGAATCCAGTACCTCTTGGTCCTAAATATCAGAATAGGACACGCAACAATGGAACAACAAGAGAAAGACCGCTCCAAACTAAATCACAGTAGAAGTTATGGCCACTCAGGCTGGACCAAAACAGCAAGCGAAAGGTCTCCGAAAGTCCTACATTAGCACCAAGCCATCCCCCAAGGGAGGGTATAACAGAGTGTGGTAAAATCCAGTTGCTAACGCTCCCGGTTGTGGGTTCTTCACAATTAGCAGGGCTTCTATTCTAGTACAGAGATCACCACTTGTTATGCCAGGGTCTCTTTTTTCAAGTTGGTTACTGTCTTGTTGAGCAACGTTTAACCAGAAATCTCCGCTTATTATGGTGGCCTCTAACAGGTCGGGAGAGTACTAAAAATCTGGCTCTTACGCCTCGCAAGATTGAACATCTGCGAAAGTCATCTCGAAGCTTTGAATCTCGAGAGAAAGTCTTGCCTACCAATGACTTATTTCACGGAATAAGAATGCCTACTGTACTAGCGTCTTTCTTGACTCCATTAACTCAGTTTACAGAAAGGAATCTATTCAGTCCAGTAAGAAGGAATAGAGAAGAAGAAAGTCACTCATCAACTCCTACTTTGGTTATTGAGACTTGCCCGCGTATCTGACCATTGTGTACCTATTCCCTAGCCTAAGTAGCTTACCCACTGTCCTGATAACTGTCCGTCAATCCGGCAGCTTGCCCTACTGCCTATTGACACTACTGTCCTAAGTCTCCTACTCATATACCCAAGGTCAAAGACTTTGCAGGGCAACAAACTGATTTCAGAATTGCTTAACTTTTGAGAGCTAATATCGGGGAGTAGTAAGCCAGCCCACCACAAGATGAATGAGTGATCCTCTCCTATGCCGACTTACTAGCCAGGTTGAGCCTTTGAGCCATAAGAGGAGGGAGAATCTGGTTGATTTTCCAGGGAATGATTATATGGATTTCAAGGAGGATATTGTTACCTTCATCGGATTGATTGATAACTGGTCGTTGATTGACAACTACTGCTTTTTCCAGTGAGAAAGGAAGGAGGAAGGGGATCTCAACAAGCCATGGATATATAGCCTATAGTCGAGTCCACAAAGAAGACGGTTTCAAAGCTCGAGGAGCATATTTGTGAGGCTGATCCCTAATTGCAGAGCTTCATGTGACGAACAACGAAACTCCATTTCTTCAAACACAAACATGTGGCACCGACAAAAGTTTGACTTTGACTGTGTTTTTTGGGCTATGAAGATTCTACTTATACCCTATGATGGAACATTTTGAAAATATGTTCAACGGGGTCTTAAGAAAGGCAAATTTCAGGCCTTTTTAAGATCATCTCGCTAATCGAAAGATGAAGGATAGCGAACATTAGATGGCTAGTGGCCCTATGCAAACAAAGAAGAGGGATGCCTAACCAATTGATCCTAAAAGATCTTATTTGAGATAGGTCAGATTGGACTTAGTTGCCAACATTAGGGATGGTAGAGTCAATATGGGATGTGGAATTCCAGGAAATGTTCTTATCCGCGCTCACTGATAATGTGAACCTGGTCCTTAGTTTCCTCCAACTGATTCCTATTTTTTGAGCCTTTTTCAGTAAGTCCTTAATAGCTAAAAATGCTTTGACTCTAAGGGTTACCTTGGTACCTTTATTCGGATATGCTTCTTTTCGGACAGGAGGGGCAGATTGACATTCAGGCAATGGCACATGGATTCTATTGAGAAGGGCTGGCTGCTCTCGACGACGGGGTGGGGGAATGAGATGCTGGGAGATGGAAGTGAAAGAAGAACTGTTGATCGAACGGTGGTTTGGGTCTTGCCTTTTAGGATTCGGATTCCTATTGAATTGACTTTGCCTTTGCCGAGGAGCAGAAACCGGGCCCTTTGATTTGATCCAGTGAGTGACGTTACGAGCAGAAGCCTCGACAAGTTGAATGTGGAACGGAAACAAGGATGACATTATTAAATATATCCTTCTTTCTTGTGCTTTGCCTTTCCTGTTTTCCATACCTTTCGTAGTAGTTACTCGCCACTAGAAACAGGATTCATGAATTCAAACTAAAAGCAAAGGTATCGCTAATTCCATTTCAGTGGAAATATAGGGATGAAAGTTTCTCTCCTACTGATTTCGATTGCACATCTAATGAAAATATATGCACATAAATGTTCAAAAGCAAGGCTATCCCCTTTGCCGTTACCGAGGATCTATCTTTGTCCCTTGATTCTAAACCGAGGAAAGTGTGCGCTCGACCTCCTGGAAGGAATGCAATTATTCGCTTTGTAGTCCTCGTATGAATTCGCTATCGCTACGAACCGTGGGAGTCATTGAGTTCGGAGATACCGTTGTAGGAAAACAAACAAGTGAAAGAAGCCCTCATACACTCATCTTTCCCCACCAAACCAACAAGTAGTAGGTTGGTGGGCCTCGGTATCTCTATTTGCTAAGATGGATACCTACACCACTCAATAGTTCCAATTCATTTTTTATCCCATAGGAAAGAAAATGCTTCCAGCATTTTTGGACTTTCCTCCGCAGTCATACGACGATCTTCACAACCTTCCACCGGAGGCTTGTTTCTGTTTTCTTCCTTCGCCATCGTTGCTTCTTGAATCATATTTTGGAATATTCTTTAGGTGCAATTAAACATGTTCGCATCCCGCGGGAAGCGAAAAGCCAGAAATAGAATTTCCTCTGGTTTAAGAACCAAAACGAGTTTATCCAGATTTGGTACCAAACCCGGGGAAAACCCTAAATGAATTCTTAAAAAATCGATATAAGCAGGGTTATAGGAATCCTGAGATTCCCTCCCTCCACTTTGGAGGATAAGCTTCTTCTATGGCTATGGCCAAAAGGAGAAATAGTCATGTTCATTATATGGCTATGGCCAAAAGGAGAAAAGGGTGCGATGAGTCTCATCCGTGTAATATTTTGGAATTCCTCTTCCAACTCGTCCCGGAATGGGCGTTATGGCAAAGAACAAGAAGAAAAAGACAGAAGGAATTTGTCCAATAGTAACAAATGGTGCCTCCACAGGTTGACATCCGATCCAACCTACTAGTAAGCAATCCGCCAAAAGCAACCAAAATATTCCTTGGTGAATCAGTCGAAAACTTGAACTACACACATACATTTCTTTAAAAAAAGGTAAAGCCAAGAGAGATATAAAAACTGGTGCTATTGCGGCTACACCTCCTGCTTTGCCAGGTATACTGTGAAGAATGGCATGGATCGGTAGGAAATACCATTCCGGCACAATATGGGGCGTGGTGAGCATCGGATTAGCAGGTATATCATTGTCGGGATGCCCCAAAACATTAGGAGCAAAAAAATCCAAATGGAAAAAAGATAGCAGAAGCTACCCGACCTACAAGATCCATCTCAGAATGTACACCCAATGGATTATTTGATCCATATTGATGCAATGCGGCCAGATGAAGAAGACTGGCACCTATTGAAATAAGGGGGAGTAAATGATGCAGAATAAAAAACGATTTAAGGTGGCATTGTCCACGGAGAAACCACCCCAAAGCCAAGTCACTATGGTATCTCCTACTACTGGTATGGCGCTAGCTAAGCTTGTAATTACTATTGCTCCCCAAAAGCACATCTGACCCCAAGGTGGTATGTATCCTATAAAAGTTGTCACAATCATTAATAGGAATATGACAACTCTGAGACACCGAACAAATTCCCTAGGACTGCTATAACTCGCATGATATAGACCACAAAAAATATGAAGGTGAACCACAATGAGAAACATACTTGCCCCCATTAGCATGCATATAACGGAGCAACCAGCCCCTTCAACATCTCTCATAATGTGTTCTACGCTGTTGAAAGCTAGATCCACATGAGGTGTGTGATGCATAGCTAAAAAATGCCAGTCACTATCTGAATGACTAAACAAATACCTGCTAACAAACCGAACCCCCACCAATAACTAAGATTGCTCGGGGTTGAATAATCTATCAAATGCTGGTTAAGTGTGGAGTATATAGGTTGTTTAAGAAGAGAGAATCATTGGTTCCTTATAGTCATTTCTCTTTTCTATTGTTACAACTCCTCTTCCCCCTTATTTACCCCCCTTGCCTTGATGGAAATTGGCTTCGCTGCGCCCTGAATAATCAAAAAGCTACATGAGAAGATTCATCCCATTTTGGCGAGAGGGAGGTAGCGACTCACGTGGGCTACGGATTTGTCGGTTAGATGATTCTCGAAATAAGGTCATTCGAAAAGAAACAGCCGCTTTGTTTGCCGGTTTCTTAAGGCTTTAAACGAACGACTAGTCATTAAGAAACCCATGAAATCCAAGTCTATTTTTGACCTTTCATGAAGAAGTTTTGCCTGCGCGCAAACTACCTAGCCCTTTTCGAAAGAACGCCGATTTCCATCTCAACAAAGAAAGAACTCAAAATAAATGAAAGCAATATTGTTGTCCTATGCTACTTCTTGAGCACTGCGTTGGTTTTTCCCGAAGAGGAAGGGATGATGCAACAAAGTAGTGTAAGTATTTCCCTCAGTTTTTGAGAACCAAGGTATCAATCCAGTAGGAGGCTACGCGTGAGTCCCTCGCACCTGCACAAAACAAATAAATCCTCGCAACCAACGCGATAAGGGGTTGTCAATCCCTACACGGCCACTTATGAGAGTGGGATCTGATAAATATGATAAGATAATATTTTTGGTATTTTTGTGATAAAGATGCAAAGTAAAATAAAGGCAAAGTAAAAAAGTAAAGGAAATAACTAAGTAGTAGGAGATTAATATGATAAAGATAGACCCGGGGGCCATAGGTTTCACTAGTGGCTTCTCTCGAGAGCATAAGTATTCTATGGTGGGTGAACAAATTACTGTTGAGCAATTGACAGAATTAAGCATAGTTATGAGAATATCTAGGTATGATCATGTATATAGGCATCACGTCCGAGACAAGTAGACCGACTCCTGTCTGCATCTACTAGTATTACTCCACTCATTGACCGCTATCCAGCATGCATCTAGAGTATTAAGTTAAAAACAGAGTAATGCCTTAAGCAAGATGACATGATGTAGAGGGATAAACTCATACAATATGATGAAAACCCCATCTTGTTATCCTTGATGGCAACAATACAATACGTGCCTTGTTGCCCCTACTGTCACTAGGAAAGGACACCGCAAGGAGTGGGGCGTGGTGGTGACTGGTGGTCGGACTGGGCGGAGGCATGGGGATGGACGGCGCATTATGTCTAGGTTTGTATCTCTCTCACACACACCCACGTAGGTGGGGGACATGCACGAAGAGAAGAGGTGCACGCACGGCGCACGTACTCCCGTCTCTTTCCCAACCACACCCGCGCGGGTACACGGTGGAGCTCATTTATGTATGAAAAAGGCAGCCCGTGTGGTAATTTGGCACGTGTACTGGTTGTCCACTTGGTGGAGGGAGGATTGTCTACCACGGGTGAACAAACAAATTGCGACTTGACGCGTTATGTTAAATTAAAAAAAGAGGCAAACCATGTGGGGCCTACCTTAGATGCAAGGCTCCATACACTGGAGTACTTTTGATGTGTCCCGTCAACTCGCAGAACGAGGAGAAGCTTGCTTAGTACGCCGTCTCCCCCGCCCACGGGTGCGGTGGCTCGCAGGATGAGGTGAAGCTTGCTTACTAGTACGCCTTACGTCTGCTCCCTCGCCCACGCGCGCGGTGGCTCGCTGCACGAGGAGAAAATTTTACTACTCCCTCCGTTTACTCCTCGTCCCTACTACGTACTTTGGTTAGTACTCCCTCCATTTACTTATACAAGGCCACTATAAAAAATACATTTTGCATCTATACAAGGCCACAAATAGTAATCGAGACAAAAGTTACTACTCCCTCCTTTCAAGTTTATGGCTCAATTTCAAAATCTCTCCAACCAAGGTAGATGGTGAGTGGTCGAATTAATTTCGTATTTTGCACAAGTAATTAGTACGCTCGTTTTTCTCAAGAAGTTATGTTTACCGAGGCATTAATTAGAACGAATGCATGAATGACCACTAAATTTCCATGAACTTGTACATGCATTGGTTAGTTTCCTCTAGACACTGCTTGCGTCGGGTGATCTAACTCACCTCGAAATCCAACATGTAATGGTACTACTACTAGTATAGTAGAATTGAGACTTATCAAACGGAAAAACGAATGTTTTTTAGATGAGCCCTATAAACCCTACTGGGTACATACTCCGTAAAAATAGATTTTCCAAAACTAAGTCGCTCCCTTTCATGAATTCTGTAGTATACTGCTCTGTCGACGCTCCCTTTCATGAATTCTGTACTTCCTATCGCCGACATGTGGGACATATAGCAACCGGGTCGACGTGTCAAGCACCAAATAACAGTGCAGAACAGCAGGGGGGACGCACATCACTCGTACCGGCCCAGTAGTAGTAATGAGCAATGAGACGTCAAATCACAATGCCGCACTTTCCCAGACGGACGAAGCAACCATTATTTCACACTTCGGTTCGCCATCATCTCAAACCACATACTAGTATTGCTTCTAACTCAAGAGGGACACGCGCATCGCCTTGGTACATCATGACACGTGGGACCGCATGACAGGCCATGCTCCCCCGCTAATCGCTCGGTAAAATCAACTCATTTTTACTAAACTTCCTCCGTATCGGTTTACTACATGGAATGCACGTCGTTCTAGGTTGAGAATTTAACTGGCTATATATGTGATGAACAGTACTCTGGCCTTTTAAAAAATGTATACTTTTGTACAGCAGTACTATCGATGGATTGCGCCATGGAGCAAAACTTGAAATTAAAAAAAGGTGGTACATATAGAGAGCGCTCGTCGCCAAATTATGCATGTAGTACTATTAAAAAGGCTAGTCACAATAATGGTGTCCAGCACAACCCACCCCTCAAATAAAACTAAGAGGGTGCTTGGATACGTTTTAGTCCCATGACTAAAAGTAGTGGGACTAAAACATGCTAGCCTCACCCATGCTTGGATCCAAATACTAAAAAGGTTAAAATCAAGTTAATGAGCATTTATTATCCTCCAAACCCTCCAATCCAGAACTCGCCTGTGTTAAAGGAGAGGAGTTAAATGAGTAGAGAGAGGACTAATCCACATTTTAGTTGGGGTACCCCTGACTAAAAAAATTTAGTCTCAAGACTAGTTTTAGCCCCTCTTTAGTCAGGGGTGCTTGGAACTTTAGCCTCTTAAAGAGACTATTTTTAGTCAGACTAAAATAAGTCCCTTGGATCCAAGCACCCTCTAAGCATCCTGGAATTCTTTGACAAAACTAAGCACCCTGAAATTCTTTGACAACTAAACTGCTGGCTATATGATGTTGGCCATATATATTGTACGTATATAATGTGAAGAAACGAGTGGTAGTACTATACCAACTAAAAGATGAAATGTAAGAAATACTAGTATGTACGTACTGAAGAGTTAAAGTAACAAGAAGAAACATAACATAGTTCTGCTGGGGGCTCAGCACAACACACCCCTCGAATTAAATTAAGCACACCTGAAATTAAAGTTTGCAACTATTCTGGTAGACACTGCACTAGAACCACCATGAGCAACGACACTGCTACCTTACTCGGAGTCCTCGTCCACATCTCGACTTCGTCCTTGTCCCTCTTCCTCTTGGCCGATACTTCTTTGCTTGAACCGCACACTTGGCTGTTGCTCTTCATCCAACCCTTGTAGATATTGAAGCAAAGGTAGCCGTCCATTGCAGCGTAGTGGACGTGGTCTATATCTAGTACATTCTGCTGCCATGCATGACGATGAAATGTGTATGGAGGTTTCTCCAGTTTACCGTACGAAGGATGAACCATGCCTCCTGCCAGGGTCAGCATTGAAGGATGACGAGAGGATACCAGCCGATTCTTCTGGAGGTCGAAGGGGTTGCCTACAACGAGACCTATCCGACGCAGGACATCCCTGTCGTTCTTAAAGTCTACAGTAACGAATTTCACTGTTTTTCCTTGAGGAAGTTCTTAAAATCCTGGCACTCAACGTCGGCATGGCATATGTGGTAGACCAAGCAAACATTATCTACGCAAACCTGGATCACGGCGGGCTTCTTCCTCTCTTCATCCTTTAGATCCTTCTCTGGTCCCAGGATTGTGGTGTACTCAACATCTAGCCCAGCGACCCACTCATCATCTGAGTTTTCGAACATGCGTCTGAAGCGAGAAAGGCATCCTTTCACCGTCGCGGAAGAACGGGTGTAGATGACGTCGAACTCATCGCCGGTGATGGTTCTAACCTTGTACTCACCGCCGATCGTGGAGATTTGGGATGCCATGGATTTGGGAGGAGGGTTAGGATTAGTGGAACTGCCGTAATGTGAATGGACGGGACGACTAGGAGCGAACCGCCGTAGTATTGAAGGACGTGCGGGGACGAGTAGGAGCGAACTGCCAGCGTGCGAACGGCAGGGTAGTGGATTTCCATTCTCCCATGATACGGGCTTCCGAGAGCCCTTGGATCTGAGATCGAACGGTTGCATGGCGTGATTCTAGACCTATCGGTGAATATCCTATCCTGGAGGGTTATTCTGCAAATTTTCAGCAACTCAGCATGCGACCGTTTGATCTCAGATCCAAGGGATGCCAGGAGCCCGTATCATGGTCGCGCCTACCACAATCGTCGCGTCGCTCGCGCGGTCGCGGCCTTGGAGATTTAACACGGTGCTTTAGGCTATCTGATGTTGGCATGTCATACATAGTCATCACTTAGTCACTCATACTACAACAAGGTTGGCTATAAGTGTATTTTTTTACTCCTCTCTATCTCTTTCTTCGTACTCAAGGAAGAAACGGTGCTAAGCGCGTGTATTTATTGCATTTGCCAAGGAGTGCCCTCTTCCAATGAAATGGTGTTGCTAAGTTTGCTTCATTTAATTATCTATAGACTCAAAATTGTCTTTTCACCTAGGTACACGCGCTTAGCACCGTTTCTTCCTTGGGTCACCAAACTAGTCTCTCTCTTCTTGATTAACTTGCCACATCAGACTTTATGCTTATGTGGCAAGCTTAAGCACCTGTAGGAGCAAGTAAAAGTAAGTACAATAGTGTGCTTTACATGGCATTTTTGCATATGTGGAGGAAAGAGAGGCAAGGAAAAAGTGGAGAAGTGGGCTCTCATGCAAGAGCCAGCCTCTACTACATGGTGGAGCATTGGGAGAGGAACCTGTATGGAGGTGGTCAGGAATCTGGGAGACTCACACCGGTCATAGTGCCGCAGTTAAAATGATAATGGCAAGTCAAATCACGGGGCCCCACCTGTCCAGCAGTAACTCGCTGTCAAATCACACAGCCCTACGTTTACACCAGCCTACTCCCTCGTCTTCTCCCATCTCTATCGAACTGACTAGGCGGAACTGCCCCGCCGCCTACCGCGCAGGAAAAGCCCCGCCCTCGACTTTTAAATACAACTACATCCGCTTAAGAATCCAATGATATACTTTTTGTGACATAGTAACTCATATTTAGTTAGTCAAATGGATGACCTAGAACTACGTGCAGGCCCTATAAACCGAGACGCCTAAAAATAAAAAAACCAAGACGGAGAGGGTAGTTCAGCACGTATCTTTTTAGATCAATATAGTCAGGATTCACCAAGGAGCAAAACTAAGTGGTAGGCTGCTCCTGTCGCGTTGGCGTAGCAACTCAAGTAGGGTCAGTCCGCACACGAAATGGCGACACACTTAACGGGACCCCTTTGGCCGACATGTGGCTCATCCACCGTCTTGTTCCACGTGTGATGCACCAAATTACAGTTCGGAGCAGTGGTTGGAATTGGAGGCACCCCGGTCGTAGCGCCGCAGTAGTAGATAATGAGCGACGAGGGGTCAAATCACAAAGCCCCGCCTTTCCCACATTAAGCTGGACGGACGAAGCAACCATCATTTCACTCTAGGGCGCAAGAGCATAAAGAAAAGAGAAAACAATGATGCATGCGGCAGCTACCTAGGGTACCCTAGGGTAGGGGTCTCCACTACAGATCCTTTTTTTTTGAAAGCGCCTCCACTACAAATCGGCTTCTCCCTCGTCCTCTTGAAGAAAACCGATGATGAGCGCGGCAGTAGGGTTTGTAGGAGTACTACGGCGTGCGGGGCCACGTCGTAGTAAACGGGTTCGAGCCGACGCCTTAAATATGTGTGGGCCGCTTGGTTTTATGGGAATGAGGCAGCATTTTGGGTTCGGGGACCAGTGGAGATATAGTACGTACAAAAAATTGTGGACGTAGGTTCGACAGAAAGGCAATGATGCATGGGCCCTGCATTTTCATATACCCGGGGCCACGTGAAATTTGCTACTCTACTCAAAACTAGTAAGGTACACGTGTATTGAACGCATGAGATTTCGAAACCAAATTATGAATAAATACACACTATAGGATGTAAAGCTTTGAGTCATATATGCATGATGTAGATGTTCACTTAGTTCTTATAGTTCATCTCATTCAAAATCAATAAGTTTTATAAAAATGTTAAGATTCATGGGGTTGTGCATTGTACTCCCTCCGATCCAAAATAGATGACCCAACTTTGCACTAACTTTGTACAAAGTTAGTGCAAAGTTGGGTCATCTATTTTGGAACGGAGGGAGTAAATCATAAAGTAAAAAACAAATAATGGCAATTCATTTAGAAAAAAATAATCAATTATGATATAGAAGATTCTAGAACAAATGAGAAGTGCTTGTGTTTTGAGGTTTGTGCATTATGCTTAAGTTCAACCATGGAGTCTTCTAAATTGTACATGTGGCAGATCTGCTAGAATGTTGATGATATCCAACGGCCAGTAGTGCTCGGTGTCGGAGTACTGGGCCATGGGTAGGCTCACCCGAGGCCCAGAACCTTTCAAGACATCGGGGCTGACCGCGCCCCTCAAGACACGAGGATGGAGAGCCGCCTTCCAGAGGCCGGCTAAAGGAACAGCCAACTGCCCGCATGCGGCCGAGTCCTGGAGGCGAGGTCAAGACGGGCCGACTCCCGCCTGGTGGCTCCCAGAGAAGCCGACCACGGGGAGTCGGCCCACGACACCAACAAAGGCCATGCCCTCATAAGGGGGGGATGGGACGGGGAGTGACAATAGTAAAGCCCACTCCCTCCCCTTTCCATGGGATGGCTAGGCCATAGTGCGTCGTACCAACGGAGATCTCCATCCGGCGAGGCACTGTTGTTGTGCCATCCCTGACATCAGCAATAGTGGGCGGAGTCCTGCACCCACGACGGCCTGTCGGTACGGTCCATGGATGATGGGCCCTACCGGTCAGCGAGAGTCCAGAAGACGGCAAGAGCGCCACCAGTCAGACCCGAGGGGAGCCGGCTCCCGGAAGTCAGCCAGCCCCTCCCACGGGTCCCACACGCCATTAACCACACGAGACGGGGAGTGGCTACAGTAATCGCCCGCCAGTTGGCGGAGCTGTAGCCATGACCCCACGACCAAGTCTGCGTCATTAGAGGCACGGCTATAGTAATCGGCAGCCGGCAAGACCCACAAGCGTCGGGTACGGCCTGTCGGCTCCATACCAGACCAGTCGGCGGGGCCCACCATCCAGCGGGCCCCAGCAGTCGGCAGAAAGGCCGGCAGGCGAAGAGACTGACAATTGGGCCCTGCGCCCAGTCGGTTTACCATTGTAACCCTGGGGGGTAGGCCTATATAAACCCACCCCAGGGCACCCATGCAAAGGGTTCCGATCCATTAGAACTAGACCAAACCTTAGAGAAGGAGGAGAGCTGGCCTAGTCTCCTCTTGTCCACAGATAGAGCTCGAGGAGCACCATTGTACTCACTTTGTCTTACTGATTATGCGGAGACCCCGCAGAGCAGGACTAGGGGTTTTATCTCCTAGGAGAGCCCTGAACCTGGGTAAAGTTCGCCGGCGTTCGTGTCTACCCCACATCCCGTTTCCAGGCACCGGCGACGTTCTACTCGCCCCCACCATGATAAGCCATCCATTGGCATATGTCGCACCCAAACCCCGACATTTGGCGCCCACCGTGGGGCCTAGTGCA
Organism: Triticum urartu; assembly: GCF_056163025.1. Taxonomy (NCBI): domain Eukaryota; kingdom Viridiplantae; phylum Streptophyta; class Magnoliopsida; order Poales; family Poaceae; genus Triticum; species Triticum urartu. Next base: position 125,030,054 of record NC_141873.1, read on the forward strand.
CCATCGTCCGGAGACCTGTTCTTGATGGGAACCCTTTTCCTCCCTGGCGAGCGTATCCAGCCCAGCACGCCAGACGGAGTCTGCGCCGACGCGCTGCATGGCGCTGAAATCACCTGCGCGACCAGTTGCCTCGCCGACCTTGTAGGCGAGGTTCGCCTCTCCGACGAGCCCGCATTCGACGCGGGCATAGGCGGCCCTGAGAGCCTCCTCGCGGGCCCCTCGATCAACTTCACGTCGCTAGCGAGCCAGCTGGGGACTTGGAGTCTGTAGGCTCCACTGATCCGATGTTGGTCGACTCCGACACCGTGTCACTTGACACGTTCCCCACCAACGTGATGGTCTAAGACGAGCCGCTTCCTCGCGCGGAGAGCGGCGGAAGCACCGTCACGAAAGTACTTGTCATTGGTCATGGAGAGCACTCCGGCGGGGGAGATTACGACCCGCTCCACGCGGTTCTTCAAGACCTAGCAGCGCCCATCCCTGAAGATGCCGACGCTGAGACGCTGGAGGCACGCCACCTTCAGCTATTCGAAGGAACCAAAAAGCTGGCCAGCATGAGACGCCTGTCAGAAGCCTACCAGCGCGAGATGGACCGCGCGGTAGGCGGCACGCCGACTCCAGGTGGGCCTAGCCGCCTTGGCATGGTCCAGCAGCGCGGCGCGGCTATCGCCGATCTGTTCGGGGCGAATCGCCCCATCTACGCCACACCTGCGGAGAATATTCGAGTCGCCCAGGCGGCGGCGGACGAGCTGGACAAGTTCGAGGGCGAAGAGCGTCGCTTGATGACGGGGCGCGTCCAGCGACTCCTTGACGCGGCTGCTTAGCAGAACGAGGCCGGCTGCCACACTGATGCACAGCGCCAACGGAATGACAACCTGCTGCCGCGCCGAGAGCAAGGCACAGAGTCTCGGACGCCGACTGGCGGCGTCCGCGGAAGGAAAGACAAGGAGTCGGCTGCCAGCCGTAGTCGGACTCGCATCACCATAGAGCGCGACCGAGACGGCCGCCCAAGAACAGTGGAACGACGGGACGAATGTCCGCCTCCACCCCCTCGGAGGGAAAGGCGAGTCTCCCCGCCGCCTGTTGATCACCCGACGCTCGGCAACCGCCTTGACCGCTGAGAGGGAGTCGGTGAGAACGACGCCCGCCATTGGATTGACCGTCTCCACCGGTCCCTAGCGCTTGTGGAAGAAGATGAATTGGGTCTGTCGTGTTTTGGTCCCCGCATCCGAGACGAGCCCTTCCCCAAAGGGTTCACGCTCCCCAGAGACACACCCAAGTACACCGGCTCCGTTAAGCCGGAGGACTGGCTGGTCGACTACTGCACGGCCGTCAGTATAGCAAACGGCAACAAGCGTGTTGCTGTGAAGTACGTTCCACTCATGCTCCAGGGCACAGCCCGGACGTGGCTGAACAGCTTAAGGCCCCGCAGCATCAACAGTTGGGTCGACTTCACCGACGCCTTCATCCGCAACTTCACCAGCACGTACAAGCGACCTCCCAAACCCCGCCAGCTCTCCTTGTGCGTGCAGGGACCCAGCGAGTCAACTCGCGACTACCTCACGCGCTGGGCCGAGCTCCGCAACTCTTGCGAGGGCGTGCATGAGGTGCAGGCTATTGAGTACTTCACTACAGGATGCCGAGAGGACACCCTCCTCAAGCACAGGCTTCTCTGCGATGACCCGGAAACCCTCGACGAGCTGCTGATCATAGCAAACAAATACACCATGGCTGACTCCTCCAAGAAGACGGAGATTCAAGTCAGCGCAACCGGCAAATTGGCTCCTCGGGCTCCCCGAACCACAGCCGGAGACACCAGTCGGTGTCAACAGCAGAACGACCACAAGCGTAAAGCCCCCCCCCCCCCCCCGCCGACTTCCACCAGTCGGCAGGTGGCAATAGTTGAAGACCAACAGCCGGAAGGGCAGCCTCCGCCCAGACGTCAGAAGGGCGGCAAGTCCAACTGGCAGCCGGCTTTCTCATATGAGCAGACTCTGGATGGACCCTGCAAGTTCCACAGTGGCGCGAAGCCGTCCAACCACACCACTCGGAAATGCCACTGGCTCACTAGGATCGCCAAGGGAGACGGCCTTTTGCCTCCCCCACTTGCTGGGCAGCCGCCTCCCCCTCCGCCCAAGCAGCCGGCGGTCTGACCAGTCGGCGCAGTGCAAGACGAGTACCCAGAAGAGCAGGGAGCATATGTTGTGTTCACCAGTGTGGCCGACGATCGACGTAGCAGACGGATGCAGCAGCAGGAGGTGAATGCAGTAGCAACTGACGCCCTAGAGTTCATGCACTGGTCTGAGAAGCCCATCAGCTGGAGTCGGGCTGACCACCCCAAAGTAATGCCCAGACCCGGCTCCTATGCTTTGGTTTTGGACGCCACCTTTGCCACGGACAAGCGAGCTGCTCATTTTTCCAGAGTCCTGATAGACGGCGGCAGCAGCATCAACATCTTGTACAAAGACACCATGGAGAAGTTGGGAATCAGGCAGAGGCAACTGCAGTCCAGCCGGATGGTGTTCCATGGCATAGTCCCTGGCCTTTCCTGCTCGCCAATCGTCAAGATCTTGATCGACGTCCTCTTCAGAGACAAAGATCATTTCCGCCATGAGTCAATATGGTTCGAGGTGGTGGACCTAGAGAGCCCATACCATGCACTGCTTGGCCGGCCAGCCCTGGCCAATTTCATGGCCGTCCCCACTATGCCAACCTCAAGATGAAGATGCCGAGTTCCAAAGGGATTCTAACCATAACTGGCGACTACAAGAAGTCGTCCGCCTTCGCATCAAAGAGTAGTCGGCTGGCCGAGTCCCTCATGATCGCAGCTGAGAAGTGGCTGCTAGATCGAGTTGTGGCTATGGCAAGCAAGCAGCCAGAGATGTCGCCTGATCCCAAAGAGTCGGAAGCTGAGGGCTCGTTCAAGCCGGCCAAGGAGACAAAGAAGATACCTTTGGACCCGGAGCACCCAGAGAGGTACGCTGTCGTAGGCGCCCACCTCGACAACAAATAGGAAGGCGATCTCGTCGATTTCCTCCGTGAGAATCGAGACATCTTCGCATGGTCCCCCAAGGACATGCCAGGTGTCCCGACGGAATTCGCCGAGCACAAATTACACGTTTGATCTGATGCCAAAGCAGTCAGACAGCCTTTACGCCGCTTGTTAGAAGAGAAGAGGAGAGTTGTTGGAGAAGAGATAGCCCGGCTGCTCGCAGCCGGCTTCATCATGGAAGTATTCTTCCCAGAATAGCTGGCCAACCCAGTCTTGGTACTGAAGAAGAACAAGCAATGGCGAATGTGTATTGACTACACAAGCCTCAACAAAGCATGCCCCAAGGACCCATTCGCCTTGCCAAGGATCGACCAAATGATAGACTCCACAGCCGGATGCGAGCTGTTGAGTTTCTTGGATGCATATTCAGGATATCACCAGATCAAGTTAAACCCAGCAGACAGGCTGAAGTCTGCCTTCATGACGCCGTTTGGAGCTTTCTGCTACCTAACCATAACGTTCGGCTTGAGGAACGCCGGCGCTACCTTCCAACGATGCATGCAGAAGTGTCTCCTCAAGCAGCTCGGCAGAAATGCTCACGTCTACGTGGATGATGTGGTGGTAAAGACGGAGAAGCGTGGAACACTGCTGGAAGACCTTAGGGAGACCTTCGAGAACTTGCGCCAATTTCAGATCAAGCTCAACCCGGAGAAGTGCGTCTTCAGAGTACCAGCCGGCCAGCTCCTTGGTTTCCTGGTCTCCGAACGCGGCATAGAATGCAACCGTATGAAGATCAAGGCAATTGAAAGGATGGAGATACCTAGCCGACTGTTGGACGTACAAAAATCCACCGGCTGTTTGGCGTCCGTCAGCCGATTCATCAGTTGGCTGGGCGAGAAGGCTCTTCCCCTGTACCAACTCATGAAGAAGACCACTTTTTTCGAGTGGAACCACAAGGTGGACAAAGAATTTGTCCAACTAAATAAGATGCTGGCAACTCCACCTGTTCTGGCTGCTCCAACTCCTAAGGAGCCCATGCTCCTCTACATCGCCGCCACCAGCTGAGTGGTCAACACGGTGATTGTAGTAGAACGCAAGGAGGAAGGCAAAGCACTACTAGTTCAGAGACCGGTATATTATTTGAGTGAAGTACTGTCGACCTCCAAGCAAAACTACCCCCACTATCAGAAGATGTGCTATGGTGTGCATTTTGCTGCCAAGAAATTGAATCCTTACTTCCAAGAACATCCAATCACTGTGGTCTGCACGGCTCCTCTAGCCGAGATCATCGGCAGCCGAGATGCTTCGGGACGAGTGGCCAAGTGGGCCATAGATTTGTCCCCCTACACCATCTACTACCAGCCTCGCACCGCCATCAAGTCACAAGCGCTGGCCGACTTCCTCGTTGACTGGGCTGAAACCTAGTATCTACCACCAGCGCCCGACTCCACCCATTGGCAAATGCACTTCGACGGCTCCAAGATGTGCACCGGCTTGGGAGCCGGCATCGTCCTCACCTCTCCCAAGGGCGACAAGCTCAAGTATGTGCTGCAAATCCATTTTGCCGCCTCCAACAACGTCGCCGAGTACGAGGCACTCATTCACGGACTCCAGCTAGCCAAAGAACTCGGCATTCGCCAGATCCTGTGCTATGGTGACTCCGACATGGTGGTCCAACAGTCGTCAGGCGATTGGGATGCCAAAGACGCAAACAAGGCGAGCTACCGCTTCCTCGTACAGCAACTCAGTGGGTATTTCGAGGGATGCGAGTTTCTCCATGTGCCAAGAAACAACAACGACCAAGCAGACGCCCTGGCACGAATCGGCTCCACCCGTCAGGCGATACCGTCCGGCGTCGCCCTCCAGCGCCTCCTCAAGCCGTCTGTCAAGCCATCACCGGAGTCAGACTCCATTTTCGTGTCGGCTCCTCCTGAAGTAGTCGGATCCGACTCAAGAGCCCCCGCAGACGGCGCGAGTATTCCGGCAGGCGTCGCGGGGATCGTGGCAGTCGCACCCGGCCCAGGGACTGCGGAGCCCGGCCCAGAGACTTCGGAGCCTGGCCCGGGGACTGCGCCATTCTGCCCGGGGACTTCATCAACACAGCAAGCAGCTACCGACTCCAACCCGCCACCTCCCGGCCCAGCCACCCTCGTCCAAGTCGCAGTCTTGGCGGTTGCAGAAATTGCAGCACCTTCATGGGCCGAGCCCATCCTCAAATTCATGGTGAACAAAGAGCTGCCAGTCGATGAGATCTCGGCTCCGCAAGTACAACGCCGGGCGGCAGCGTACGCCATCATCAATAGAGAGCTCGTAAGGCGCAGCGTCACTGGTATTCACCAGCGGTGTGTGGAGCCAGAGCAAGGCTAGGCAATCCTCAAAGACATCCATCAAGGCGAATGTGGCCATCACGCGGCTTCAAGAGCACTCGTCGCCAAAGCTTTCCGCCATGGCTTCTTCTGGCCGACTGCTCTTGAAGACGCCAAGTCTCTAGTCCAAAAATGCAAGGGGTGCCAGAAGTTCCGCTCTAAGCCTCATCAGCCGGCTTCGGCACTCAAAACTATTCCTATTGCCTGGCCCTTTGCTGTTTGGGGCCTGGACATGGTCGGACCATTCAAGACGGCGCGAGGTGGTTTGACTCATTTACTTGTTGCAGTGGACAAGTTGACCAAGTGGATAGAGGCAAAGCCAATCAAGAGTTTGAATGGTCCGACTGCTGTGACCTTCATCTCCGACATCATAATTCGGTACGGCATACCGCACAGCATCATCACCGACAACGGCACAAACTTTGCCAAAGGTGCCTTGGCCTGTTTCTGCGTGATGCAGGGCATCCGACTGGACTTAGCGTCCGTTGCCCATCCATAGTCCAACGGCCAAGTAGAGCGAGCAAATGGCCTAATCCTGTCCGGCATCAAGCCCCGGCTGGTCGAGCCTCTGCAGCGCTCGGCTGGCTGCTGGCTTGATGAGTTGCGGGCCGTCCGCTGGAGCCTGCGCACGACTCCAAACAAGTCAACCGGCTTCACGCCCTTCTTCCTCATCTACGGTGCCGAAGCTGTCATCCCAACAGACATAGAGTTTGACTCCCCTCGAGTCACCATGTACACTGAGGAGGAAGAAGAGGAAGCACGTCAAGATGGCGTTGATCTGCTGGAAGAGGGCCGGCTGTTGGCACTCAGCCGGTCCAGCATCTACCAGCAGAGCCTACGGCGATACTTCAATCGGAAGGTCAAGCTGCGGTCTTTCCAAGAAGGAGACCTTGTGCTTCGGCTAATTCAACGAACAGCTGGCCAGCACAAGCTCTCAGCACCTTGGGAAGGCCCCTTCATCATCAGCAAGGTGTTGAGCAATGACTTCTACAACCTGATCGACGCTCAGAAGCCCCGAGCGCGTAAAAGAGACGACTCCAGCAAAGAGACAGAGCGGCCATGGAATGCAAATCTCCTTCGAAGATTTTATTGTTAATGCAGTATGTATCACGCTACCTTTTGTATTAAAGTACGAAGACTTCGGGCCCCTCGAGAAGATCTCGGGGACTGCCTTCTTTTATCTATATGATAAAGAGTTATGCCTATGAGTATGTTATTCTTTACCGCTTGGCACCGGGTTCGACTAGTCGGCCCGGAGACTTGCCGTCTTGAGCTATGAAATGACTTCCTGCAGCCGGACAAGTAGCGTGTGGCACTCAAGCCGTCTCCTGTTAGAAGCTGCAGATCGCAGAGCGACTGACTGGCAAGCAGGAGTAAGGTAGAATGGGTGTCCATATGAAAAATGGCTAAGGACTCAAAGCATACACATAGCTTAAGCTGGTTTCTAGCCTTTTTCAACCAACTCTTGAGCAGCCGGCTCGCCATTTTCTAAATTAACTTGCTAAAAACTCTAAATGGCTAAGTACTTGCCTCCCAAAGAAGCCAAGTATTTGATCTAGTGCCAGTCCGCAGAGCAGTTGTCTGACTAGCCAAACGGCAACCAAGGGAAGGCAGCAAAGGAAAAAGCCAAAGAGCAATAAGCAAGAAGAGATAGAACGTGGATAAATATTTACATAGAAAGGCCCTTGGCCGAATCATCAAATAGGAGTTCAAGATACACCCACACCCACTGGGTGGAATTGTGCAAAATAACAAGTTCATTGAGACTACTAAGCAGGAAAAACAAGATAAAGTGGCAGCCTAGGAAGCCGTGGACGGACTCGGAGGACCAGAGGGGTCGGCGGTGCCAGTTGGCGGGGCAGTCGGCTGGTTGGTCTCCGCCTGATCACCCCTGGCGACAGCTGGCTCAGTTGTGCGCGGCTCATTGCTAGAGGCGCGGTCGGGCTGGGGCTGGCCGTCTGCCTCGACCTATGGCGCCTCCTCCTCGTATCCTTCCTCCTCCTTGCTTTCCTCTTCGCCACTGGAGTCGATCACCTCCGCCGAGTCCTCGCCGTCGTCCGGGTTCAGCCCGAACCACTCCGGCGGCGCCTCCTCGCCATTCTCAGCCCTCTCTGGGATGAAGACACCGGTGTCGGTGTACTCAGCAATCGATGCGGCGCACCTGACGAGATCGTCCTCCACCATTGCCAGTTCCGCCTGAGCTTCCAGCCGGAACATGGCTAACTGGGCTAAACTCAGCCCAGGTTACCACGCCTTGGCGAATTCCAAGGCCCGGCGGGCTCCAGCCCGGGCTGTAGAACCCTTCCAGGCCTCAAGATGGCCGTCTGCCACCTCCAACCAGTCGGCAGTCCGACTGGGGGTGCGTGGCGCCTGCATGTCCGGCCACAGGGCGGAAATCGCCTGGGTGCCGACATGTTGAAGCCGGCGCAGCATCCGGTGGGCTGGCCAGAGGCGGGCCTCGATGCTGAGGACCTGCTCGCCAGAGTTCGAGGGGCGTTGGCGGCGATCTGCGCGCCATCCGCCCTCCGTGCTTCACGATCAGCCTCGATGGCTTGATTGGCGATGTACGAGTGGTCGGGGAAGAAGTCTGCTAAGGAAGAAGACCGAAGGAACAAGGTTAAAAATTTTAAGGCCGACTCAACTAGCAGTCGGCAGCCTAGGAAAGGAAACAAGGGGAAGCTCACCATCAACGAGATCTTCGATTTCTTGGAAGCCGGAGACCAGTGTCGCCTCTTTGTCGGTCCAGGAGGAGCGCGCAGACGCAAATTTGGCGAGAAGGGCGGCCTCCTTGTCCTCTGCCTCCCTCTGGGCCCTCTGGAGCAGCTCATTCTGCTCTGGCAGCTGCGTAGCCAACCGGTCGCGCTGCTCCGTCAGCCGGCCGCACTCCTCCTCCCTGACACGCAGCGTGGTTTTGGCTTCACCCAGCTGCTTCTAAAGGGCGGCGTTGGCCTCTGAAAAGGGAGGGGGAGGGATGTCAGTCATCAGCAAAAAAGAAGGTCGCCGGGGAGATCTGGCCTGACTGCTCAGCAGTTGGCCCGGATCTCGGGGACTACAACCCGCGGGTGCGCCAGCGCGCCCCCGCAGAGAAAGACGAAGACTTTCCCCGGGTGTCCGACAAGTCGGCGGTCCGTTTGGCCAGCTCCTCAACGTTGGCGTTGAAGGAGGTCACGCGAAGATTGTGGTAATCCTGCATCGAATTTCAGAAAAAGGTGTTGGTACTTGGAACTCGCTGCTTAGAGTTCCGAGCCGCCTGCTCAGCAGCCGGCCCGAAAATCAGGGACTACACCCAGTGGGTGGGCTGGCGCGCCCCCAAAAAGAAAAAAACAAGGAAGCAAAGCAAAGGAAGTACGCGTACCCGGATGGTCGTTCGTGACGCCAGGTATGCCTTGGTGCACTCATTGATGGCGTCGCCCTCGGCCCGGAGCTTGGCTTGGACGTCCAAGAGCGCTCGGTTCAACGGGCCCGTCCCGCCTCCCCGCACCCACCCGGTGGGCGCGGCGCTCGACACCTCGGTGTCCGGGATCGAGGAGCTCGCAGTGCCGGTCTCCAGAGGACACGGCACTGAAGCCGCCTTCGCGAGACGGCAGCGCGTCAGCGTACTGACCTCGAGGGCCAGGCCCGTCGCCGCTGCGCCTCCGGTTGGCGGCTTTGGTGGATCCGCCAGTTGTCCGCCTAGCGCGCCTCCGGAGGGTGGCGGTGGCGGCACACTGACCTCCAGCGTAGCGGCAATGTCGGCGTCCCTCTCCATGACCGGGTTCTCGTCGCCGGCTTCCCCAGTCTGCGCCGAGATCTCCGGTGGCGGCGGTGCGGAGTTCAAGGGGACGACAAACACCGCCGACTGGCAGCGTGCGGCTTCCTCTGCATGCTTCTTCTCGGCATCGACGGTCTCGGCCTCTGCCAGCTTCTTCAGGGCGGCGGCCTCCGCCTTGTCGGCTTCCGCCTTCTTCAGACGGGCGGCTTCCCGCTCCTCACGTGCCTCCCGCGCGTTTCGCTCCGTCGCCTCCCGGAGGTCGGCGGCGGGGGTCAACCCGCCGGGTGGTGGAGGAGGTCTCCGCCGACTTCACGACGGAGCCGGCGACCGACTTCTCAAGAGAGAGGGGGGCCCTAAAGCCGAAAAACAAAGTAAAGAAATTTCAGATAGACTCAATAAAGAAATACGAAGGTACGAATGGAGGTGGTGCTTATGCTGAAATAAGATGCGGCGTCTTCACCACCTTGCGGAAGCGGTTGGCCTTTGCGGCCGCCTCGTCCCGCTTGGTCGCCGCAGCTGAGCCCTTGGGCTTCTTCGGCCGACTACCAAACAGGCTCGCCCCGGCCCTGCGCTTCTTGCCACCGCCTTGAGCATTTGGCGGAGCTGACGAGCCCGCGCCCGACTGGCCGGCTCCTGGCTGGTGGCGTGGGACGACCTCCTCGTCATCATCGGGTCAGTCCTCGAGACTGGCCCCAAGTCTCGGGCCGCCCACTGCGCCGCCTCCTCCCTCGGCGTCGTCCTACAGGGCCGCCGCCACCAGGTCGGGGTCGTCAACATCACTCTCCGCCCGGTCGGCGAGGAATTCGCGGTCCGGCCCCGCGGTGCCGACTGCTGGCTGGAGGAGGGGTTCTGACCAAAGCCGGCTGGTCAGATCGGACAAGACGGACTCGGCAATGAAGAAGTTAGAGAGAAAGAGAAAAAGAAAATGACTCACCAGAGGCGGAGGGGCGGCACGTGAATACGGCTCCATGCCGAACTGCCACTCTTCTCTAACGTCGCAGCTTGCCAGATAATTCAGCATATAGGCCATCTCCTCGTGAGGCATCTCCTTGGTGCACATCCGACTCGGGTCCCAGTGCCCGCTCATCTGGCAGATCATCATCGGGGCGACTTTGAAGAGGGAGTACTCGGCGCGCCATGAAGGCGGCCAGCAAGTCTGGCCCGGTCAGGCCCTCCGACTACGTCAGTACTTGAAGCCGCGCAACGGCACCGGCTCCCGCAGGCGTCAACCTCCGAGCCCGATGCGACCAGTTGGGTTGCCTCCCAGCTGGCGGGCCGGCTACGAAGGCCGGCAGGTTGATCCAGTCGCCCTCCACGGAGACGTTCTTCATGTAGAAGTACGACCGCTGCCACATCTTCACCAACTTGATAAGCTTGATGGAGGGAAACGGGTTGTCAGCCCCCGACCTCCGCAAGGTGATGAACGCGCCGCACTGAGCCACCACGCCCGCGGCTTGGGTGCCGAGATTTGAGTAGAAGAATTCGCCCCAGAGCTCTAGGGTGGGGAGAACGCCATCACATAGTGTGACGAAGGCGGACAGCAGCACCATCGTGTTGGGGGTGAGGTGGTGCGGTTGGAGTCCGTAGAACTCAAGGAAGTAACAGAAGAAGTTGCTCGCCGGCAGGCCCAGGCCACGCAGGCAGTGCGAGTGGAAGATGACCCGCTCGTCCTCCTGCGGCGCCGGCGAGATTTCCTCCCTCGGCACGAGACGAACCCGAACGAGGTCCTCGCTGGGCAACCGACGCGTCTTGCGGAGGAAATCGACATGGTCGTCGTGGACCTCCGAACCATCCCAGGTGCCGGAGTGCGCCGTAGGGGGCGTGACGGCGGAGGAAGAGCTCATCATGAGCAGACTGCCGCAGCGCTCGACGTAGCCTGAGGTGCGGCGGAGAGAGAGAAGAAGAAGAAGCAGTGGGGAGGTGGGACGCGCGTGCTCCGCCGTTTCCCCTCCTCCCCCTACTTATAGCCCAGTTGGCTGCGAAGCCGAGGGGCGGTTGTGGGATTTACTGCGCCCACTACTCCACGCCCCCCATGTTATCGCGCAAAGTTACTGGGCATCGTGATTCTGTGGGAACCTCAACCGCCCCCACGGCCGCAACGGATCCGCTTGCGTGCCGAGGCGTGGTAGTGGCGGGCCCCGCCTGCAGACATGTCCCATCTCGCGGATGGGCAGGCAGGCTGGCCCGGCCACTGGTTGCCACGTGGTGAGCATGGAGTGGGTGGTGGCCAGGAAGCTTAGCTCACAAACTACTGAGTTCCCTCCGGGGGATTCGAAAGCATTTTTGAATAAGTCAAAGTCAGGCGACTCCGACTCCTACCAGTCCGCCCGGCAGAAGTCAAACGAGGTCTCACCTCAAGTACTCGAAGAAAGAAACTACTGAGGCTCCTCGGCTGATCGTCCGCGGCGCCTCACCAGCTTCGGGGACTACTGTCGGAGTAATGGACCATGGGTAGGCTAACCTGAGGCCCAGAACCTTTCAAGACATCGGGGCTGACCGTGCCCCTCAAGACACCAGGATGGATAGCCACCTTCCAGAGGCCGGCTAAAGGAACAACCGACTGCCCGCTTGCGGCCGAGTCCTGGAGGCGAGGTCAAGACGGGCCGATTCCTGCCTGGTGGCTCCTAGAGAAGCTGGCCACGGGGAGTCAGCCCACGACACCAACAAAGCCCATGCCCTCATAAGGGGGGATGGGACGGGGAGTGACAATAGTAAAGCCCACTCCCTCCCCTTTCCATGGGATGGCTAGGCCACAGTGCGCCTTACCAACGGAGATCTCCGTTCGGCGAGGCACTGTTGCCGTGCCATCCCTGACATCAGCAACAGTGGGCAGAGTCCTGCACCCACGACGGCCTGTCGGTATGGTCCACGGATGATGGGCCCTACCGGTCAGCGAGAGTCCAGAAGACGGCAAGAGCGCCACCAGTCGGACCCGAGGGGAGCCGGCCCCCAGAAGTCTGCCTGCCCCTCCCACGGGTCCCACACACCATTAACCAGACGAGACGGGGAGTGGCTACAGTAATCGCCCGCCAGGTGGCGGAGCTGTTGCCACGACCCCAAGACCAAGCCTGCAGCCGGCAAGACCCGCAAGCGGCGGGTACGGCCTGTCGGCTCCGTACCAGACCAGTCGGCGGGGCCCACCAGCCAGCGGGCCCGAGCAGTCGGCAAAAAGGCCGATAGGCGAAGAGACTGACGACTGGGCCCTGCGCCTAGTTGGTTTACCATTGTACCCCTGGGGGGTAGGCCTATATATACCCCCCAGGGCACCCATGCAAAGGGTTCCGATCCATTAGAACTAGACCAGACCTTAGAGAAGGAGGAGAGCTGGCCTAGTCTCCTCTTGTCCACAGATACAGCTCGAGGAGCACCATTGTACTCACTTTTCCTTAGTGATCATGCGGAGACCCCGCAGAGCAGGACTAGGGGTGTTATCTCCTAGGAGAGCCCCGAACCTGGGTAAAGTTTGTCGGCGTTCGTGTCTATGCCTCATCCCGTTTCCAGGCACCGGCGACGTTCTACTTGCCCCCACCATGATAAGCCATCCATTGGCATATGTCGCACCCAACCCCCGACACTCGGATTTGCCTATCTCTGCACTGTCGGGTTAGCTTCACCCAGCGACCATCTTTCAAAGTTATTGGCACACTATATAGTTCTTGTGCCATAGTTTCATGTTTTGGAAAAAAGCTACTAGTGGGTTGTACTATCTATTTAGGAATAGAAGATGTGTACTTGGAAGTTGTAGGGAAAGAGATGACATGGAGCATCTTAATTCCTATGAGTAGGGATTGGAAAAGAGATGTCATTTGGTTCACATCATAGGAACTTTTCTATTGAATATAGAGATGACATGTTTCTCAATTCCTATGAGGAGGGATTAGAAAAGAGATGTAATTTGGTTCATATCATAGGAACTTTTCTATTGAATAGATGCTAATGTTTATTTTCCTTTGAAATTAAGGGAGTATAGGAATCCATTCATATGAACCAAGTGGCTCTAAAGCTATAGAAATGATATCATGTTTATTTCCTTTGAAATGTGGAGTATATTAATCTATTCCTATGAACCAATTGGCTCTAAAGGAAAAAAAATCCTATAAAAATCATTTCATATAGAGTTCCTATGATATTCCTCGACACTAAAGGATGCTTAAAATTGCTGCGGGTGATACGATGGTCTTTCTTTGTAGACTCCTCACCCAACTTTATAGTTACCTCTCGAAGATGAATGAAATGATATATACATGGTATTCTACATGTGCAATTTGGTACATGAAAACTCGGTAAAAGTTTGCGAGGTTCAAATTTTCAATAAAGCTATATGCACTTCATTTCGGAACGGAGGGAGCATACGGCAGTTGCTAACACTCACGTGGAAGATTTGTGTGTAGGAGGAGTGGATGTTCTGTTAAATGACATGGCAAAACTGACACTGTCGGATGCCGATCTAACGGTCCTTACGGCGTTCATCAGGAAAAGGCTTGTGGCGAACGTTTGTCGGATAATGATTTACTGACACATGCATTGCATTGATACGTGCCCCCCTCTCTCTCACGCACACACACCCTCACGAGTCACGACTCTCTCGAGTCCTCTCTCAGACTCGCACGTCGCACCCACCATCTATCTGCAGGTAGACATCACGCACATATGTGCTCTTCACACCCTACCCTCAGAACTTCTAAAAAACAAAAGACGAGGCGCACATTTTATTTTAGCTCACACGTCACACACTTGTATTATTACTCTTGTGGCGAACGTTCTTTGGGCATAGTACATTGTACTCTCATGAAGAGAAGCGGTGCACGCACGCACTAGTTCTCTCACACCCACTCGCGGGTACACGTAGGAGCGCATTTTTTGAAGCTGGTACAACAAAATCACTCCATTATATATAAAAGCAGGAGCCTTAGCGCTTGCTTTACTAGGGTTCCTCTCGTTCACTCTCTCATGCTCTCCAGATCTAAGCAACACATAGGTGGCCACACTCTCTCTCAGCTCATGACTAGTCACAAATCCAGCCAGACAACCTCGACCGGGGCAGGGGTGTTGGTGCATCGTTCATGCTGTCGGCGGCGGAGAGGGAGGAGACCAACGGCTGCCCGCGCGTCCCGATCGGCGGCCGTGCCGTTCTCTCCGAGAGAGCGCCAGCTCGGGAGGGCCTCCGACCCCTTCTTCCTTCCTGCGGTATTGTGGCCAAGATGCGGCCTCCCGACGCCGTCTTTACGACATGCCGACGAGCCTCAGGTATATATTCCTTCGAAACCTGCCTTGCTCTACTGCCCCAGCTCCCTTCGTGTGGATCCTTTCCTACTTCCGTCCGCTGTTCCAAAGCCACCTAGACTTCTACTAAGGCACGTGCTTTGCACGTATGTTCTGTATGATAGATACTCATATACCTTCTTTTTAGAGAGAGAAATGGGTACTCGTATCTTGAGTAGATATCATAGTGTGTTTGTTTGCATGATCTAAGGACTATTCTGAAATAAGAAGCAAATCACTTGCACAAATCAAACTAAGTTCCAAGTAAGAATTTGATTGCAAGATAAAAGTTGTAGTTTTATTATATGTTGTTTCCTGGGTTCCACTGATGTATAGTTCCAGAGTTGTTTGACGGTTTACATGCATGTTTATGGACTATTTTCTGCAACTAAATAAGTCATTTAGGTCTGACAGACACTCATGTCCTGTATTAGCTTGAGGTATAGCTTATGTATGACTGAAATAAAATATTACAATTTTTCTGTGAATAATAAAAATATTACATTTCTCGATGAAGCAGAATAAAACTTTAGCTAGCATCAGCCATGCAATGTTATGTTATGTGAACAGTGTAAACTTTGCAGTATAGCGGCATCTAAAAATCCATTTTTACAGTAATCTAAAAAAATTAGTTAGTAGTAGAGTGTTTATTTCCCAGGTGACAACGGGGAACCAAAATGTGCTAGCTATTTGCCAACTTGTCGTACTTGCATGTGAGGAGGTGGCAGCAGTTTCTAGACATTTCTCAACTTCAGTAGGTGCAATCCAGATTCAACGGGGACTTCTTTATTTGTTTACTTGGAGAGCAGAGTCAGCCATGTGCACAAGGAGCGGGAGCGAATCCGGCAGTTCTTAGCCGTCAGATCATGTCATCCTTTGTTTGATGGACGGCAGTGATATGCATGAGAGGGGAAATGAACGGTGGATTTTGAGCCAATGCTTGTTTTGGTGGGAGAACCGAAGATGGAGTGGTAAATCCAATTTCAAAACTGCCGAATTATAGTAGTAGTAGATAGTAGATTAGAAGTAAAGCTATTTCATATAGTTGACTCAAAGCGTTGGTTCAAACAGGGAAGAAAGTGGGAAAGCTGTAGCATGAATCTAGGACTTGGTTCTAAGAGGAAACGGGGGAAAGTAGTAATATCTGTCACTATTTAAATAACCGTATATCTTATTTGCGCAAACAGGGATGTCTGTCTCCATATCGTTTCGGGATGTATGTCTCCGTATCGTTTGTATCCGCGCAATCAAAAGCACACACCTCAGTTTTAGTACAACTGCGCAAAATGAGATGGCTATCCCTCGCTGCCGTCGTCTAACCTCCCATCTTCAAGGTATCCCTACATTGGTAGTAACTAAGGTAGAATGACCAACGCAATCTAAAAGAAGCTGATTCGTATGTTTTACTTCCTGATTGCAGTGCAGGGACGAGCGAAAACAACTGCATCCTAGTCCAGAATGCACTTTCTACCAGTTCATCCATGGACCAAGGACTAGCTGGCATGGCTGCACGGCGGTTTTTTGGACAGGTGCGCGGATAAGAGGCATTGTGGTCTGCTTATAGGTCAGACAGCAGATTGTTGATTGTTAGCTGGACTAGCGTGCGAACGTTTGGAATTTATTACATTTTGGCCTCAATTAACTACATGAACCACTGTAACAAGATACATAGTTGCTTATATGTCAGACAGCAGATTCTTGATTGTTAGCTGGTCGATAGCCTAGTGTTGAAGCGAGCTGAGCCAATGTGCCGTGTTTTGCACAACTGCTTACAAGTGGGGTAGCACCAATAGTGTTTACAAGTACTTATGTATACGTTGGTGCACGGTTCTCGAACGAGTGCTCTATTTCGTCAAAACACACACTGCTCGTATGATAAACCATGACAACTTATGTCTTACCATGCCATATTCATGAAAAAACTAGTGAGGACACATCTGTTTCGGCAACAATTACGATGGTTCGCACATGATTCACGGGCACACAAAAGTAGCAGCAGTTCCCATAGACGGATTCAAACAGAGTACTAGCCCAGAGGGGTCGATAACAGGCAAGGTTCGGATAATTAGACACAATCCAAACTACTATTAAACACTAGCTAGGGCAACTATTTCATGCCTCGATCTAATTTGGGCTGGACACAAGACGGACCTTGCCATGAACATCATCGAGGACATCCCGCAGCAGCTCAATCCTGTGAACCTTCATGAAGACAACCTTGTGGCCTTGCCACTGATAAACTTGTTTGTGGAGGCATTCCACGTCATCTTCCTGCGTAAGCTTGACAAAAACAGTATTCCTCACAAATGAAGGAGTAGCTTTGAACTTCTTGTGCTTCAGTACACCTTGGACAACACGCCTGACAACAATGAGGCTGGAATACAACTCTTCATTGGTATAACCGCAAATGGCTTCTAGGATCCAACAGCCTAAGAACTCTGTTTTCCCAGTGCGTATATTCAGGTCATTCACCTCATAGGGAGTGACATGTACAACCACACAATCCTTGTGTGCATCAGGGCTCTAATTGAAACAGAAACAAATTCTGAATTACTTTTCAGTATAAGAAACACAAGTTATTTAAACCACTACGTATACCATGGCATCGAAGCTAATAAAATTGTGCATTATTAATCACCACATACTTCCTTTTCTAAAAAAATTACCACATACTTAGATTAAAAAACACAATCGAGATCAGCAAAGAAGGAAATCACCTTGGGCAGCTCGGCGGGGGGGGACACATCCTCGAAGGGGGAAAACTGCTCCTGCAGTGCCACGGGGGCTGTAACCTCAAACGGGGCATTGACCATCTCAGTATCTGGGGTCGCCTCGGTGGTTGCCTCCATCTTCTTGGAGCTCTCTGTCTCGTGGGGATCTGCCTCCCGCGTCTGCTCCAATATCGGCAGATCTTTGCCTGGTTCTCCTTGGTCCATCATGAAACTGACGAATACTAGGAGTCCGCTGAAAGGAAAACACAATCGCAATGACAATGAAACAAAAAAGAGAGTGAGGATCGGTTACTGCTTTGCAAAACTTCTTTTTTTTCCTCTGAACGAAAATATACCAACATCACGGATCCGCTTACCTTCCCTTCGTTCGGATAGAAGAACAATGGCAGATGCAAGTGTTGCCTTTCTTGAAGACGGTGAGGGAGAAGGGGATTCAGCGAAGAGTGAAATGATTGTTGCTTCGTCCGTCAAACTTAGACTGCGGGGAGGTGGGGTTTTATGATACGACGGCTCGTTACTGCCGCACTACGACCGGGGTGACTCTCCGCCTGCATACTGCCTTCTAATTTGGTGGATGGCATTTGGGCCCGCGCGCTGCATGGCCCGCATGTCGGTGAACAAAAGTATAACGACATTCAATAGAGGGAGACGTTTCAATGACCTAGGAGGAGCCAGAAGCGGTAGAGTGTCTCCACTGTACTAGTAGTAATTGTTTTTCTAGGTAGCTGTAGAGTGTTGTTGGGGAACGTAGCAGAAATTCAAAATTTTCCTATGTGTCACCAAGATCTATCTATGGAGAAACCAACAATGAGGGGAAGGAGAGTGCATCTACATACCCTTGTAGATCGCTAAGCGGAAGCGTTCAAGAGAACGGGGTTGAAGGAGTCGTACTCGTCGTGATCCAAATCACCGGAGATCGTAGTGCCGAACGGACGGCACCTCCGCGTTCAACACACGTACAGCTCGGTGACGTCTCCCATGCCTTGATCCAGCAAGGAGAGAGGGAGAGGTTGAGGAAGACTCCATCCAGCAGCAGCACAACGGCGTGGTGGTGGTGGAGGAGCATGGTACTCCAGCAGGGCTTCGCCAAGCACCGCAAGAGACGAGGAGGGAGAAGGGTAGGGATGCGCCAAGAAGGAGAGGAACTTGTGTGTCTTGGGCAGCCCAAACCTCAATTATATATAGGGGAAGGGGAGGGGCTGCGCCCCCACCTAGGGTTCCCTCCCTAGGGGTGGCGGCAGCCCCCAGATCCCATCTGGGTGGCGGCCAGGTGGAGGGGGAGAGGGAGGCGCACCAGGCATGGGCCCTAAGGCCCATCTGCCCTTAGGGTTTGCCCCCCTCCTCCCCTTAGGCTCCTTGGGCCCTTGTGGGGGGCGCACCAGCCCACCTGGGGCTGGTCCCCTCCCACACTTGGCCCATGCAGCCCTCCGGGGCTTGTGGCCCCACTTGGTGGACCCCCGGGACCCTCCCGGTGGTCCCGGTACGTTACCGATAAAACCCGAAACTTTTCCGGTGACCAAAACAGTACTTCCCATATATAAATCTTTACCTCCGGACCATTCAGGAACTCCTCGTGACGTCCGGGATCTCATCCGGGACTCCGAACAATATTCGGTAACCACGTATATCTATTCCTTATAACCCTAGCGTCATCGAACCTTAAGTGTGTAGACCCTCCGGGTTCGGGAACCATGCAGACATAACCGAGACGTTCTCCGGTCAATAACCAACAGCGGGATCAGGATACCCATGTTGGTTCCCACATGTTCCACGATGATCTCATCGGATGAACCACGATGTCGAGGATTCGATCAATCCCGTATACAATTCCCTTTGTCTAGCGGTACTGTACTTGCCTGAGATTCAATCGTCGGTATCCCGATACCTTGTTCAATCTCGTTACCGGCAAGTCTCTTTACTCGTTCCGTAACACATCATCCCGTGATCAACTCCTTGATCACATTGTGCACATTATGATGATGTCCTACCGAGTGGGCCCAGAGATACCTCTCTGTCACACGGAGTGACAAATCCCAGTCTCGATTCGTGCCAACCCAACAGACACTTTCGGAGATACCCGTAGTGCACCTTTATAGCCACCCAGTTACGTTGTGACGTTTGGCACACCCAAAGTATTCCTACGGTATCCGGGAGTTGCACAATCTCATGGTCTAAGGAAATGATACTTGACATTAGAAAAGCTTTAGCATGCGAACTACACGATCTTGTGCTATGCTTAGGATTGGGTCTTGTCCATCACATCATTCTCCTAATGATGTGATCCCGTTATCAATGACATCCAATGTCCATGGTCAGGAAACCGTAACCATCTATTGATCAACGAGCTAGTCAACTAGAGGCTTACTAGGGACATGGTGTTGTCTATGTATCCACACATGTATCCGAGTTTCCTATCAATACAATCTAGCATGGATAATAAACGATTATCATGAACAAGGAAATATAATAATAACCAATTTATTATTGCCTCTAGGGCATATTTCCAACAGTCTCCCACTTGCACTAGAGTCAATAATCCAGTTCACATCGATATGTGATTAACACTCAAGGTCACATCCCCATGTGACTAACACCCAAGAGTTCTGGGTTTGATCATGTTATGCTTGTGAGAGAGGTTTCAGTCAACGGGTCTGCAGCATTCAGATCCGTATGTACTTCGCAAATTTCTATGTCATCTTGTAGATGCAACTA
This sequence comes from Triticum urartu, assembly GCF_056163025.1. NCBI lineage: Eukaryota > Viridiplantae > Streptophyta > Magnoliopsida > Poales > Poaceae > Triticum > Triticum urartu. Next base: position 125,049,869 of record NC_141873.1, read on the forward strand.
CTATGCTACATTTGGAGCCATTTCAAATAACTGTTCTACTTGGAGCAATTCTAAATTGTTGCTCCATTGTATGTATCCGGATCTCTACTCAGAGCTATCCGGATAGGTGTTAAGCTTGCATCGACGTAACTCTTTACGTCGAACTCTTTATCACCTCCATAACTGAGAAATATATCCTTATTCCTCTAAGGATAATTTAGACCGCTATCTAGTGATCTACTCCTAGATTACCTTTGTACCCTCTTGCCAGATATGTGGCAAGGCACACATCAGGTGCGGTACTCAGCATGGCATACCGTATAGAGCCTATGACAAAAGCATAGGGGACGACCTTCGTCCTTCCTCTTTCTTCTGCCGTGGTCGAGCTTTAAGTCTTAACTTCATACCTTACAACTCAGGCAAGAACTCCTTCTTTGACTGATCCATCTTGAACACCTTCAAGATCATGTCAAGGTATGTGCTCATTTGAAAGTACCATTAAGCGTTTTTGATCTATCCTTATAGATCTTGATGCTCAATGTTCAAGTAGCTTAATCTAGGCTTTCCATTGAAAAACACTTTTCAAATAACCCTATATGCTTTCCAGAAATTCTACGTCATTTCTAATCAACAACATATACTCATCAGAAATTCTATAGTGCTCCCACTCACTTCTTTGGAAATACAAGTTTCTCATAAACTATGTATAAACCCAAAATCTTTGATCATCATCAAAGCATACATTCCAACTCCGAGATGCTTACTCCAGTCCTTAGAAGGATTGCTGGAGCTTTGCATACTTATTAGCATTTTTCCAGGATTGACAAAACCTTCCGGTTGTATCACATACAACCTTTCCTCAAGAAAATCGTTGAGAAAACAATGTTTTTGACATGCTATCTGCAAGATTTCATAAATAATGCAGTAATCGCTAATATAATTCCAACAGACTCTTAGTATTGCTACGAGTGAGAAAGTCTCATCATAGTCAACTCCTTGAACTTGTCGGAAAACATCTTAACGACAAGTCGAGCTTTCTTAATGGTGATACTTACCATCATTGTCCGTCTTCCTTTTAAAATCCATCTGTACTCAACAGCCTTACGACCATCGAGCCGTTCTGCCAAAGTCTACACTTTGTTTTCATACATGGATCCTCTCTCGGATTTTATGGCCTCGAGCCATTTATCAGAATCCGGGCCCACCACCGCTTCTCCATAGCTCGTAGGTTCATTGTTGTCTAGCAACATGACTTCCAAGACAGGATTACGTACCACTCTGAAGTAGTATGCATCCTTGTCATCCCACGAGGTTTGGTAGTGACTTGATCTGAAGTTTCATGATCACTATCATAAGCTTCCACTTCAATTGGTGTAGGTGCCACAGGAACAACTTCCTGTGCCCTGCCACACACTAGTTGAAGAGACGGCTCAATAACCTCATCAAGTCTCCACCATCCTCCCACTCAATTCTTTCGAGAAAGGATCCGATTCTAGAAACAATCCCTTATTGCTTTCGGATCTGAGACAGGAGGTATACCCAACTGTTTTGGGTGTCCTATGAAGATGCATTTATCCGCTTTGGGTTCGAGCTTATCAGCCTGAAACTTTTTCACATAAGCGTCGCAGCCCCAAACTTTTAAGAAATGACATCTTAGGTTTCTCTAAACCATAGTTCATACGGTGTCATCTCATCGGAATTAGGTGGTGCCCTATTTAAAGTGAATGTGGTTGTCTCTAATGCCTAACCCATAAACTATCGTGGTAATTCGATAAGAGACATCATGGTATGCATCATATCCAATAGGGTGCAGTTATGATGTTCGGACACACCATCACACTATGGTGTTCCAGGCTGTATTAGTTGTGAAACAATTTCCACAATGTCTTAATTCTGTGCCAAACTCGTAATTCAGATATTCATCTCTATGATCATATCATAGATATTTTATCCTCTTGTCACGACGATCTTTCAACTTCACCCTGAAATTACTTGAACCTTTCAATAATTCAGACTCGTGATTCATCAAGTAAATGTACTCAACATTTACTCAAATCATCTATGAAGTAAGAACATAACGATATTCACTACACGCCTCAGCACTCATTGGACTGCACACATCAAAATGTATTACTTCCAACAAGTTGCTTTCTAGTTCCATTTTACTGAAAATGAGGCTTTCAGTCATCTTGCCCATGTGGTATGATTTGCATGTCTCAAGTGATTCAAAATCAAGTGAGTCCAAACGGTCCATTTGCATGGAGTTTCTTCATGCATATACACCAATAGACATGGTTCGCATGTCTCAAACTTTTCAAAACGAGTGAGCCCAAAGATCCATCAACATGGAGCTTCTTCATGCGTTTTATACCGATATGACTTACGTGGCAGTGCCACAAGTAGGTGGTATTATCATTACTATCTTATATCTTTTGGCATGAACATGTGTATCACTACGATCGAGATTCAATAAACCATTCATTTTAGGTGCAAGACCATTGAAGGTATTATTCAAATAAATAGAGTAACCATTATTCTCCTTAAATGAATAACCGTATTGCGATAGACATAATCCAATCATGTCTATGCTCAACGCAAACACCAATCTTGATGGTAGAGGGAGCGTACGATATTTGATCAACCTTGGAAATACTTCCAACACATATCGTCATCTCACCTTTTAGCTAGTCTCCGTTTATTCCGTAGCTTTTATTTCGAGTTACTAACACTTAGCAACCGAACCGGTATCTAATACCCTGGTGCTACTAGGAGTACTAGTAACGTACACATTAACATAATGTATATCCAATATACTTCTATCGACAGCCTTCTCATCTACCAAGTATCTAGGGTAATTCTGCTCCAGTGGCTGTTCCCCTTATTACAGAAGCACTCAGTCTCGGGTTTGGGTTCAACCTTGGGTTTCTCTACTAGAGCAGCAGCTGATTTGCCGTTTCATGAAGTCTCCCTTCTTGCCCTTGCCCTTCTTGAAACTAGTGGTTTTCACTAACCATCAACAATTGATGCTCCTTCTTGATTTCTACTTTCGCGGTGTCAAACATCGCGAATATTTCAAGGATCATCATATCTATCCCTGATATGTTATAGTTCATCACGAAGCTCTAGCAGCTTGGTGGCAATGACTTTGGAAAAAACATCACTATCTCATCTGGAAGATTAACTCCCACTCGATTCAAGTGATTGTGGTACTCAGACAATCTGTGCACAAGCTCAAGATTGAGCTTTTCTCCCTTATTATGCAGGCTAAGAAAATCGTCGGAGGTCTTATACCTCTTGACGTGGGCACGAGCCTGAAATCCCAATTTCAGTCCTTGGAACATCTCATATGTTATGCGATGTTTCAAAAACGTCTTTGGTGCCTCAATTCTAAACCGTTTCACTGAACTATCATGTAGTTATCAAAATGTGTATGTCAGATGTTCGCAAGATCCACAGACGACGTTCGAGGTTCAGCACACTGAGTGGTGCATTAAGGACATAAGCCTTCTATGAATCAATGAGGACAATCCTCAGTTTACGGACCTAGTCCGCATAATTGCTACTATCAACTTTCAACTAAATTATCTCTAGGAACATATCTAAACAGTACAACTAAAGCGCGAGCCATGACATAATTTGCGAAGACCTTTTGACTATGTTTAGGATAATTAAGTTCATCTTATGAACTCCCACTCAGATAGACATCCCTCTAGTCATCTAAGTGATTACATGATCCGAGTCAACTAGGCCGTGTCCGATCATCACGTGAGACGGACTAGTCATCATCGGTGAACATCTTCATGTTGATCGTATCTACCATACGACTCATGCTCGACCTTTCGGTCTCTTGTGTTCCGAGGCCATGTCTGTACATGCTAGGCTCGTCAAGTCAACCTAAGTGTTTCGCGTGTGTAAATCTGTCTTACACCCGTTGTATGTGAACGTTAGAATCTATCACACCCGATCATCACGTGGTGCTTCGAAACGACGAACTTTCGCAATGGTGCACAGTTAGGGGGAACACTTTCTTGAAATTTTAATGAGGGATCATCTTATTTACTACATTGTTCTAAGCAAATAAGATGCATAAACATGATAAACATCACATGCAATCAAATAATAGTGACATGATATGGCCAATATCATATAGCTCCTTTGATCTCCATCTTGGGGCTCCATGATCATCTTGTCACCGGCATGACACCATGATCTCCATCATCATGATCTCCATCATCGTGTCTCCATGTAGTTCTCTCGCCAACTTATTACTTCTACTACTATGGCTACCGGTTAGCAATAAAGTAAAGTAATTACATGGCGTTGTTCAATGACACGCAGGTCATACAATAAATAAAGACAACTCCTATGGCTCCTGCCAGTTGTCATACTCATCGACATGCAAGTCGTGATTCCTATTACAAGAACATGATCAATCTCATACATCACATATGATTCATCACATTCTTCTTGGCCATATCACATCACATAGCATACCCTGCAAAAACAAGTTAGACGTCCTCTAATTGTTGTTTGCATGTTTATGTGGCTGCTATGGGTTTCTAGCAAGAACGTTTCTTACCTACGCAAAACCACAACGTGATATGCCAATTTCTATTTACCCATCATAAGGACCCTTTTCATCGAATCCGTTCCGACTAAAGTGGGAGAGACTGGCACCCGCTAGCCACCTTATGTAACTAGTGCATATCAGTCGGTGGAACCAGTCTCACGAAAGAGTACGTGTAAGGTCGGTCCGGGCCGCTTCATCCCACAATACCGTCAAAACAAGATTGGACTAGTAACGGTAAGCATATTGAACAAAATAAACGCCCACAACTACTTTGTGTTCTACTCGTGCATAGAATCTATGCAATAGACCTAGCTCATGATGCCACTGTTGGGGAACGTAGCAGAAATTCAAAATTTTCCTACGTGTCACCAAGATCTATCTATGGAGAAACCAGCAACGAGGGGAAGGAGAGTGCATCTACATACCCTTGTAGATTGCTAAGCGGAAGCGTTCAAGAGAACGGGGTTGAAGGAGTCGTACTCGTCGTGATCCAAATCACCGGAGATCCTAGTGCCGAACGGACGGCACCTCCGCGTTCAACACACGTACAGCTCGGTGATGTCTCCCATGCCTTGATCCAGCAAGGAGAGAGGGAGAGGTTGAGGAAGACTCCATCCAGCAGCCGCACAACGGCGTGGTGGTGGTGGAGGAGCATGGTACTCTAGCAGGGCTTCGCCAAGCACCGCAACAGACGAGGAGGGAGAGGGGTAGGGCTGCGCCAAGAAGGAGAGGAACTCGTGTGTCTTGGGCAGCCCAAACCTCAAGTATATATAGGGGAAGGGGAGGGGCTGCGCCCCCACCTAGGGTTCCCTCCCTAGGGGTGGCGGCAGCCCCCAGATCCCATCTGGGTGGCGGCCAGGTGGAGGGGGAGAGGGAGGCGCACCAGGCATGGGCCCTAAGGCACATCTGCCCTTAGGGTTTGCCCCTCCTCCTCCCCTTAGGCGCCTTGGGCCCTTGTGGGGGGCGCACCAGACCACCCGGGGCTGGTCCCCTCCCACACTTGGCCCATGCAGCCCTCCGGGGCTTGTGGCCCCACTTGGTGGACCCCCGGGACCCTCCCGGTGGTCCCGGTACGTTACCGATAAAACCCGAAACTTTTCCGGTGACCAAAACAAGACTTCCCATATATAAATCTTTACCTCTAGACCATTCCGGAACTCCTCGTGACGTCCGGGATCTCATCCGGGACTCCGAACAACATTCGGTAACCACGTATATCTATTCCTTATAACCCTAGCGTCATCGAACCTTAAGTGTGTAGACCCTACGGGTTTGGGAACCATGCAGACATGACCGAGACGTTCTCCGGTCAATAACCAACAGCAGGATCTAGATACCCATGTTGGTTCCCACATGTTCCATGATGATCTCATCGGATGAACCACGATGTCGAGGATTCGATCAATCCCGTATACAATTCCCTTTGTCTAGCGGTATTGTACTTGCCCGAGATTCGATCGTCGGTATCCCGATACCTTGTTCAATCTCGTTACCGGCAAGTCTCTTTACTCGTTCCGTAACACATCATCCCGTGATCAACTCCTTGATCACATTGTGCACATTATGATGATGTCCTACCGAGTGGGCCCAGAGATACCTCTCCGTCACACGGAGTGACAAATCCCAGTCTTGATTCGTGCCAACCCAACAGACACTTTCGGAGATACCCGTAGTGCACCTTTATAGCCACCCAGTTACGTTGTGACGTTTGGCACACCCAAAGTATTCCTACGGTATCCGGGACTTGCACAATCTCATGGTCTAAGGAAATGATACTTGACATTAGAAAAGCTTTAGCATGCGAACTACACGATCTTGTGCTATGCTTAGGATTGGGTCTTGTCCATCACATCATTCTCCTAATGATGTGATCCCGTTATCAACGACATCCAATGTCCATGGTCAGGAAACCGTAACCATCTATTGATCAACGAGCTAGTCAACTAGAGGCTTACTAGGGACATGGTGTTGTCTATGTATCCACACATGTATCTGAGTTTCCTATCAATACAATTCTAGCATGGATAATAAACGATTATCATGAACAAGGAAATATAATAATATCCAATTTATTATTGCCTCTAGGGCATATTTCCAACAAGTGTCTCCACTGTACTAGTAGTAATTGTTTCTCGGGTCCCAAGACAAAACAGCCCATCCACACTAGTAAATAGTAAAATCAATTCAAAAACCTGGGTGCTCTTCTTCCTCCTCACTCCCACCCACCTCACGTCAGCTCGCTCCGCTCGTACCCCCAAATTCCTCACCTCACTCCTACAGAAAACCCCAGCTCCCCTTCTTCCTCACTCCTACTGAAAACCCCCAGCTCCCCTTCTTCTTCGCTCGCACTACAACTAGGCTCGTCATTCCTTACTCTGCTCAAATCCATGAGCGCGACACGACGCCCTCGAGGAAAATGGAGTCGGGTGACCCCAATGCCAAGAAGATGAGGCTCCCGCCAGCGGCAACGCCTGTTGTAGATCCCGCACCCGGCAGCGCGGGGAGAAGCGGTGACCCCGCCCCCACCGGATCCCAGGAACCCGTAGAATCTCGGGTGGACCGCATCAGCGATCTCCCGGACGCCATCCTTGGGGAGATCATCTCGCTTCTCCCCACCAAGGATTGCTGCTGCACCCAAGTCCTCTCAATTTGGTGGTGCCCTCTGTGGCGCACCGTTCCCCTTAATCTCGACTGTCGTCAGCTATCTCTCTTCAATGATTTTGAAATCCCCAGAGCCATCATCTCCTCCCACCAGGACTCCGTTCAAAGCCTCTGCATCCCGTCATGCTACCTGAGCAAGCATACCATGCCCTACACGGTGGACGCCTGGCTGGAATCCCCTGAATTCAAAGAACTACAACTGCTTGAGTTCTACTATTCGCCTGGAAATCACATACCACATACCGAACGCCATGAACTTGTGCCCTAAGCACTGATGTCCATCTCGGGGTTTTCGTCCTCTCTCCACACCGCCACCTTTGTGCAGTGCTACCAACCAGACAATCTGGTACTAAACCTTCGACTCCCATTTCTCAAGAAACTTTCACTTGTGCGGGTTCGTATATCGGAGGCCTCATTGCACAACATCATCCACTCCAGTTACCCTGCGCTGGAGTGCTTGGTGCTTGTTTTCACAGTTAGAATCGGTTATCTCCAAATAAAGTCGCCCAACCTTGTAAGAATTGGAATTTCTTTTGACGGAAGGCAGCTCATCATCCAAGATGCCCCTTCACTTCAAAGGTTGATCCTTGATTCTAGTTATTCACCGTTCCAAATAACCGTCCTCTCTGCGCCTAAACTGGAGACCTTGGGTGTAATACATGATCTCTGTGCTCATTTCAATATGGTGTTTGGCTCCACAGTTCTTCAGGTACTTAATATTCTCATCTACACTTGTAACCATAAGCTGCATTTTAAATTTCTGCGCATAATTTATATATCATCTTGGAGTACACATTTTGTACTAATATTATGTTCTATGCTCAATGAAGAGTTTCTCCATGGATGGCCTATCAATGGTGCTGGATTCTGTTAAGATCTGATATATCCAAATGAATAGTTTTGATCTGAACAAGATTATTGGCTTGCTGCAATGCTTTCCATGTCTGGAGAAGTTGTATATAAAGGTGATAATTTCACGCACATTGGAAGCCCGCATATAGTGTACTAGAATTAACCATTTAGCTGTTGCTCTTTCGACACTCTTCTTTTAGACCTTAACTATTTTCAATCTTGATGTCTATTTAGGCAACAGGACGGGGTAAGAGAGTTATAACCAATCGGTGGATTCGTAAGCATCGGGATTTTCTCACTTCTCATGAGATTCGATTGAAGACAATAACGCTAGAATGATATGTAGCTAACCGTGCAAACACAAGATTTGTCACATTCTTCCTGCTGAATGCGAGGTTACTATTGTCCATCAGGCTTAAGTTTATCAGCAGCATGGTTTTGACGGATGGGTATGTCGAAGAGCAAAAAAAGGAGTTTCGGGTGGGCAAAAGATCTTCTGAACGTGTCGGGCTTCTATTTACAACATATTGTGGTCATAATCCAGTAAATTTTACGACCCAGGATGTTCATTCTATGGACCTGACCGATCCATTTGACTATGACTGCCAAAAACAGTGCTAGAGTTAGATGTTGTTGCCATTTTCAATCTGGTTTTTTTCTGTAAACCTGATGAACAATTAACCCTCGTGCTTTTGTACAGTTTGTAAGTTGGAGTTAGATGTTCCTGCCCTTTTCAACTCGGCTGTGACTGTCATATTTTCTTTGAAACAAGGCAAATGGCTTGCCATTCATTTAATTTAGAGTGAAATATTGTAACAAATCCAAACCAAGGGAAATAACATCACTCTTGACGGCTACTTGAGCTCACTGTGCATTACAGAAGCCAAGTGATTAGCCCCCACCAGCACCCACAAACTTATTTCGAACTAGCACATCAAATGGGATGTAAATTTTCATAGGAAAGGTTGAATGACCGTGACAGATTTGGATTCTGACATTTGGGACCCGCGAGGAAATAGCCTATCCAAGGTGGTGTCGACTTACTAGCCAGCCAACAAACGATTATGCCTACCAGCCGTTGGATTGACATCCAACATCTGTCATGTATCTTCTATCTCTTGTCTTCTTCTTCCTCCAATCGCCCAAACCAAACCACCCCGTCGGCTCCGCCTTCTCCCGCCTCCCATGGCTGGCTGCACCTCCGCCGCCCTACCATACGTACCCTCCAACATTGGCCAGTCCCTCCCTCTATTCCCCCACATGTCATGTTATTCTCCGGCGACGTCAGCCCCAACACGCACCCGCGCCCGAACCAGTCAACCCTCGTACTCCCCTCCGCCTGCAACTGGACCGCCGCATCTTCACCGGCTCCTGTTCGTTCCGTCCGAGGCCTCGCCGTCGTCCTCCGCCTTGCGCCCTTGGTTCGCTCGCCGTGCGCGGTGCGCCGCCCTCTTGCGTTGTCAACGTCGTCAACAACCGAGAGGAACAAGGAGATGACTGTACGTGGAGAGGATGACAGTAGGGACCCACCAGCGTCATGGCAGTATGCAAGCAAGTGCCTCTATAGTACAAGCCCAAAAATATGGTTCCTCCTAATTGGTTGGACATCTGGGGCTCACGCCATTGTCAACATAGTCAATAAACGAGAGAATTACACTACGAGCGGCTGACACCAGGGACCCAGCAAGTCGCGCAGTTTTTTTGAGGAACAAGCAATTGTTATTTATACTAGTTTTAGCGACAGATCAGGGTAACAATGGGGCCGTGCAGGGGCTGTGGCCCGTCTAGCCAGGGTTTTATTTATGTTTACCACATCATGAGCCCAGTTGTGTTTTTTTCTTGCTGAAAATGGCTAGCCCAGTTCTATTTTTTTAAGAAATACCCAAACAATGCCTACTTGCTTTATCGGCCCTGCTGGGCTGCAAATCTTTCAAGACGAGGAGAGTTTCATTCAGTTTGCCCAGAAATGGGCTGTACATTTTTAAATCACATCAAACCGGGAATTAGTTTCAATTTTTTTTCGTTACAAGATCTTGAATTCCATTGATTTTTATGCGTGGACAATTATTTGGATTTTATATTTATATAAATTATTTTTCAAAATAGTTTGAATGTGAATCGATATTTCTGGATTAAAAACAGTTGACCGCACGGAAATATGCAAAATTTTGTATACTTTTTAACCATGGCCACAACATGGGGTGTGATGCTAACAAAAAGAAGATGGGCTCCAAAAAAATTCTTACGAATTAGCAAATGGGCTGTACATTATTAGAAATAATGGCAGATGGGCTGTATGCTGTTTTCCACAGATTTGAGGCTCACTTGTGTGCCTACTACAGGTTGACGCGTATGCTTTCATAAAAAAGGGTTGACGCACACGCAACACCCTGTCAACTTAGTCAACACAAGAGAGCGGTGACTGTTGGATGTCCATCCAACGGCTGTCGTGCTTCTTCAATCTCTGCTCTTCATGCTCAAGCTGCTCAAACAAGCGCCGACGGGAATGCCTGCTCCCTCCTCCTGCGGCCGGCTATGCTGCCGCGCAGGCCTCACAGCCCCACCGTACTCCCATCGCTGGCCTAGCCATCCCTCTACTCACCCACACCTGCTGTTATTCTCTGGCGATGGCAGACGAACCAGTAAACCCTCGTACTCCTCCGCGTGGGAAACAATTGCCGAGTATTCCCAGGCTCAGTGTCGTTCCCTTCCGAGGCCTCGCCGTCTTCCACCGCCCTGGTGCTCTCGGCGCAGCCTGGTCAACGTGGTCAATGAACGACATCCATCGGAACTGGACTATACGTGGAGAGGCTGACAACTGGGTCCACGGCTGCACGCAAGGAAATGCCTCCTTATTACGCGCAAAATAATGATTCCTCCACCAGACAGCTAGGACCCACAGGAAGGGCCTCTGTATTTCGCAAAAAAACGTTCCCCCCGCTGATAGGTCGGACCCCCCAGCTATATCTTCGCATGCAAGGAAGTGCCTCCTTATTACGCCCAAAAAAATGAATACCGCCTGCTAGCTGGGACCCACCATATTGTTGGGATGACTTGTGGGCCTACTAAGTTGACAGGGACGGAGAGCTTTGTCAACTTAGTCAATACTCCAGTGACCGTATGATGTCCATCCAACAACCATAGTGCTTATTTAACCTCTGGTCTTCTTGCTCCAGCCGCCCAAAGCAGCGCCGGTCCTGCCGCCTGGTCCTGCCTCCCGTGGCCGGCTGTGCTACCGCGGAGGCCTCACCGCCCCCATACTACTCCCACCACTGGCCAGGCCATCCCTCCACTCACCCACACCCCCTGTTATTCTGCGGCGACGGCAGCCTCACACCGTAGCCGAACCAGTGAACGCTCGTACTCCTCTCCGCGTGGGCATCCATTGCCGCGTCTTGCACGGCTCTGCGTCATCCCCTTCCAAGGCCTCGCCGTCGTCCACCGCCGTGGTGCTCTCGGTGCGGCGTGGTCAATGTGGTCAACGACCGACTTCCATCGGAAGAGTACTGTACATGGAGAGGCTGACAGCTGGGTCCACGGCAGCCGCAAGGAAGTGCCTCCTTATTACATGGAAAATAATTATTCCTCCACCTGACAGCAGGGACCCACCGGACGGGCCACCAGTATTTTGCGAAAAAAATCGTTTCACCCTGACTGCTGGGACCCACCGGACGGGCCACCGTATTTCGTGAAAAAACGTTCCTCCCGCTGTCAGCTCGGACCCACCGGAAGTGCCTCCTTATTACGCACAAAAAAATGAGTACTCCCCCGACTAGTTGGGACCCACCTTGCTGGGAGGCTGACTTGTGGGCCTACTAAGTTGACGGGGACGAAGGGCTTTGTCAACTTAGTCAATATGAACGATTCTAGCTCCAGTGACCGTACGATGTCCATCCAACGGCCGTAGTGCTTCTTCAACCTCTAGTCTTCTTGCTCCAGCCGCCCAAAGCAGTGTCGGTCGTGCCGCATGCTCCTGCCTCCCGTGGCCGGCTGTGCTGCCGCAGAGGCCTCGCCGCCCCCTACTATTCCCACCGCTGGCCAGGCCCTCCGGCGATGGCAGCCTCACACTGCAGCCGAACCAGTGAACCCTCGTATTCCTCTCCGCGCGGGCTTCCACTGCCGCGTCGTCCCCTTCCTAGGCCTCGCCGTCGTCCACCGCCATGGTGCTCTCCGTGCGGCGTGGTCAATGTGGTCAAGGAACGACTTCAATCGGAAGAGTACTGTACGTGGAGAGGCTGACAGCTGGGTCCACGGCCACAGCCTAGTTTTTTTTGTGATTTGCCAAGTAAGTCGCTTTGTCAGGCCTGTTGGGCTGCAATTCTTTCAAGACGGGGAGAGCTTTCATTCGGCTGGCCGAGAAAATGGCCCATCAGTAATGAGAAATGGGTTGTACATTTTTAAAACACATCAAACCGGCAATTAGTTTCAAATATCTTTTTTTTCATTTCAAGATTTTAAATTACATTAATTTTTATGCGTGGAGAATTTGTTGGATTTTATATTGATATATTTATTTTTAAAATCAGTTTGAATGTGAGTCGAAATTTCGGGATTAAAAACAGTTCGGACCGCACCAAAATATGCAAAATTTCATATAATTTTTTAACAGTTGCCACAATATGGGCTGTAATGCTAACAAAAAGAATACGGGCTCCAAAAAAAACCTTAAGAATTAGCAAATGGGCTGTAAATTATTAGAAATAATGGCAGATGGGTTGTATGCTGTTTTCCACATATTTGAGGCTTTCCTAAAAAAAGGTTGAGGCACAAGCACTGACTGTTGGATGTCCATCCAACGGCCGTCGTGCTTCTTCAATCTCTGCTCTTCCTGCTCCAGCCGCTCAAACAAGCGCCAGCGGGACTGCCTGCTCCCTCCTCCTCGCGGCCGGCCGTGCTGCCGTGCAGGCCTCACCGCCCGATCGTACTCCCATCGCTGGCCTAGCCATCCCTCTACTCACCCACACCTGTTGTTATTCTCGGGCGACGGTAGACGAACCAGTAAACCCTCGTACAGTCGTACTCCCCTCCGCGTGGGAAACAACTGTCGAGTCTTCCCTGCCTCCGTGTCGTCCCCTTCCTAGGCCTCGCCGTCGTCCACCACCCTGGTGCTCTCGGCGCGGCCTGGTTAATGTGGTCAACGACCGACATGCATCTGAAGTGGACTTTACATGGAGAGGCCGACAGCTGGGTCCACGGTCCCATGCAAGGAAATGCCTCCTTATTATGCGCAAAATAATGATTCCTCCACCTGACATCAGGGACCCACCGAAAGGGCCTCTGTATTTCGCGAAAAAACGTTACCGTCGCTGACAGCTCGGACCCACTAGCTATATCTTCGCACGCAAGGAAGTGCCTCCTTATTACGCACAAAAAAATGAATACTCCCCCTGTTAGCTGGGACCCAGTATAGTGGCAGGCTGACTTGTGGGCCTACTAAGTTGACGGGGACGGAGGGCTTTGTCAACTTAGTCAATATGCACGATTCTAGCTCCAGTGACCATACGATGTCCATCCAACGGCCGTAGTGCTTCTTCAACCTCTGGTCTTCTTGCTCCAGCCGCCCAAACCAGCGTCGGTCGTGCCTCGTGCTCCTGCCTCCCGTGGCCGGCTACGATGCGGCAGAGGCCTCACCGCCCCCTACTACTCCCACCGCTGGCCAGGCCATCCCTCTACTCACCCACACCCCCTGCTATTCTGCGGCGACGGTAGCCTCACACCGCAGCGAACCAGTGAACCCTCGTACTCCTCTATGCGTGGGCATCCACTGCCGCGTCTTCCCCGGCTCCGTGTTGTCCCCTTCCTAGGCCTCGCCGTCGTCCACCGCCCTGGTGCTCTCGGCGCGGCGTGGTCAACATGGTCAAGGAACGGCTTCCATCGGACGTGGACTGTACTTGGAGAGGCTGACAGCTGGGTCCACGGCCGCAGCAAGGAAGTGCCTCCTTATTACGTGCAAAATAATTATTCCTCCACCTGACAGCGGGACCCACTGGACGGGCCACCGTATTTCGTGAAAAAAACATTTCCCCCTGACTGCTGGGACCCACCATCTACATCTTCGCACGCAAGGAAGTGCCTGACAGTCGGGACCCACCTGGTCGAAGCGTATGTAGTGTTGTCATTCTGGTCGCGAACGTGTACGTACATACTGGTCGATGTAGAGGCACGCACGTGTCGTAGTAGAGGCGCACACGTAGCATTTACACGTACGTACGGCGGCCAAGGTGCAAGAAAGAAAATATGGCCACGTATGTGTACATATGGGCGGGGTCTTGAACGCCTACTCGCGCATACGTACGGCCAGGGCTCGTGTACATGGTTGGGTCGGAACAGAGAAACAGCGTTGTCGTCGTGTTCATGGGGAGGCAACGGAATGCGTCGTGTTCATGGGGAGGCAACGGAATGCGTCGTGTTCATCGGGAGGGCTTGGACGGAACAGGCAATGGAAACGAGGCCTGGCGTACCGCAGAACGGAGGAAACGGCCTTGTGTTCGACCGGCCACGTTCGAAACGGGATCCTGTTGATCGGGAGGGGTCTGGCATACTGCAAAACGGAGGAAACGGACCTCCTATGGTCGAAACGGGGGTCCTGTTGATCGAGAGGGGTGTGGCGTACCGCAAAACGGACGAAACGGACTTGTGTTGGAGCGCTACGGTCGAAATGGGGGTCCTGTTCATCGGGAGGGGTGTGGCGTACCGCAAAACGGGACTCCACGGGATACTGTTCATCTCCACCGTCGACCCCCTCCAGCCTCCACAAGCTATTGTTCATCCACCGTCGACCTCCTCCAGCCTCCACCTGCGACTGTTCATCCACGGGCTCCTGTTCATCCAGCCTCCACCGCGCGCTACTCCACCGGCTACTGTTCAACCAACCCTCTCCACGGGCTCCTGTTCAACCACCCCTCCATGGGCTACTGTTCATCCTGCCCTCCACTGTCTACTGTTCATCCTGCCCTCCACGGGGTGGTCCTGTTCATCCAGCCCTCCACGGGGTCTTGTTCATCCAGCCCCAACCGGCTCGATCGATCGGGGTCCTGTTCATCCAGAGGAAACACCATGGGGTCCTGTTCATCCACCCCACCGGGAACTGTTCATCCAACCCCCCCCCCCCCCCCCCCGCAACGCTCACTGTTCATCCAGAGGCAACATCGATTGGCTTCAGTTAGCAGCAGTAGCGAAGGAATCGCTCGATCGGGTTCAGTTAACAGCCATCGATCGATCGCTCGGGTTCAGTAACGCATAGCCTGTAGTGCAATCGCTCGGGTTCAGTTAGAGCCCAACGCCTCACTCGGGTTCAGTTACAGCCAACGCCTCGCACACACGCGCGTACGTGTATGAGAGAAACGCGCATCGCTCGGCCCCCGACCTCCCACCGTAACCGGGAACTCCCTGAAATTTTCCTCCCCCTCGCTTCTACCACGGTTTTTTCCGTCATGGACGGCACAAAGAATGTCATGCAGCTGCGTCTCCGGCCCGTCCAGGACGAAAAGCCCATTTTCTGTCATGATTTTTTGTCATAGAAGTAGGAGCCCACCACATCTGTGATGATACCGGGTTTTGTCACAATTATCGTCATAGAAGTGTCATATGTATGACAGAAAATTTTTCGTTCGGCCCAAAATGCCACAGATGTGTCCTTTTTTTGTAGTGACTAGACTAAAGAAAATAAGGGCGGAAGGATTTACTTAAACGTTGTTGCATGAGTGGCTTCTAAATGAGTGGTTGATGATTCACTTTCTGATTATTACCCGCTAGCTATTGAAGCGGCCGTGTGATGTCGGCCCACTGCAGAATAGGTGCCACCTAACTATGATTCAGTGAAGGTTCCACCTTCCTTCCACAGATATAGTTATAGTAGTTCCACTCGATGTGGATCGTGCCCATGCTTGCTCAGCTCCAGGATCAGGCTCCTAAACCTATTTTCAATAAATAAGTCATCTGGTCTATGTTGTTGGAGTTCCGCATGATGCCTTAATCCCACCTCTGTGTCTAAGGAATAGCCTTTTCTTCTTTTCTTTATTGTTCGTGGGAACATGTAAGATTAGCAATGGAAATTTAGCTATGGCCGTCCCTTCCTCAAGCAAACAACGCGAGACTTAGTTAACGAATTAGGAACTCCATCCCTTGACACTAATTTCTGATACAGAAGTGGAATCGAAAAAATGCGGGAAAAATGCACATTCAATATTGAGAAAATGTTGCGTAACTGCCCTTGCCTCAAGGTCTTGAGAAACCAGAAACTAGTGTTCGATGGCCCAACAAATCCTATTGGTTTTCGCAGGGGATGTCATTTTTACAAGCTTTCGCATGCTGAGTGTGACTATGGATTTTATATAGTTATGGAATAACCTTCTTATCCGTGAGTTCTTCGGCCAAAGACTTCTAATATCGCTCGTTGGGCCCTTGATTCCGAAGTACCAGTACCGAAGGCAGACTTGAATGCATTAGGTTGGGAAGTGTCCTAGAAGGTGCTTAAAGATAGGTGACAGTTGTGAAAGTTTAGTCGACTTGTCTGCAGCAACTGACCTTTCTTTCATCAAAAGTAGGAATGAAAGCTGGCATGCAGATAAGGAAATCTCTTTTCTTCTCTTCTACTCGGCTACGGACCTTCTAAAAGGAGAAGAAATAAATACAAAAGTGCTAGCTTTGGATTTGAGTGAGATCCCGGATCGGTAGCTTCAGATATCCCCTCATACTGGAATGATAATTTCGGTAGATTTCATTGCTTTAAACCATAGTTGCAGGTAGGTTATGCTCCTTTGCTTCATCCCTTTAGTCTAAGGATGGTCAATCAAACAGTAGCAGCATACTAGCCATATTCATCTTCTACAGTCTCATGTTTCCCCTTATTTAAAATGGTCAACCTGCGCAGCAGAAAAAAAGGCGCTATAATCGTACTCGATCCCTTAATCCTCCAATAGGGCTTACTTACCCGAGTCAATTATTTCCTTCCTGTGCGAAAGCAAGGCCTCTTTCTCGACTTTATTTGAATGCAATTTACTGAGCTATCTTCTTTTTTCTTCTTCTAGCGAAAGCACATGTTATTATTTTATGGAAGCAAGACGAAAGGTCATTTCGCCAATCTGGGGAATAACAGTGAAAGCAATCGATCGGAGAAGCCCCCCTAGTATTGAGAATGAAAAAGTGGATTCATTCCCCAGGCGTGTGTGTGTGTGTGTGCTTTCCACGGGCCTGATCTCGATTTCTTATTAAGTTGTTATGTCCTCCGGAGTGAAGTGGATTGGTCAGAAGCTAGACTCCAACAGCATCGATACTCAAATAACCAGCTCTGATACATGGCTTAGAACTTTCAATCTTTAGCCATTATTCCCAGTTCAGGTGGTTAGGTACCAAAAGTTATAAATAGGCCCAATTTCACCTTTTATACTATATTTCCTTAACAAGGGCATCCAATTCTTGAAAAAAATTATGCTCCCTTCTCTTTCCACTTTCACTTTCATGCCCAGTTCTTTTTCGACTTGGCAATCGTAGCAATTTATGTAAAGCCTCCCGATCCGGATAAACATGCTCGATACATTCTAGTGAACTACGAAGAGAAGCTAGAACGGTGGAAGCCTGAATCCAGTGAGTGCCCATTCTTAATAAACTTGAGAATAGTAGCTCCTATGGTTTCTAGAGCGAGTGAATGAAACACTATCTTCTTATGAGCGGAGATAGAGAGCTATGTCACAATCAATAAGTGAGATGTTGTGGGCGAGGAATCTTCTGTCACAATAGAGATCTTCTTTTTGAATTTAAGTGGGACTAGCTTCTTCCTCAATTGATATTACTGACAATCTAGCAATTCCATCCTTTAGAAGAACATAAGTAAACCATTTCTTTGAATTGCATGATTGAGTGATGGATGCGGACAATCACAAGCCTACTTTGTTTATAGAAAAGAGCGTATAACCCCCGATCCCTACCTATTGTAGAGAATCTATCGTCTAAACTCTTCTGTGCCATTTGTCGCCTAATACACTATTTCAGTATAATGTTGTTTGCTGGTGCATATCTCTTGATTGACTATTTATTGGTTATTAAGCATTAGTGAGCTGACCTATGTACAAGTTCTGAGTCAACCCCCAGATCTGTATCTCCTTGCCTTGTAATCTCTCATTCATCTATTTATGTTCATGCTTTAGCGAAGTCTCCAGCCCGTAAATATTTGTTAATGCGTGATGCATAAATCAATAACTAAAACTAAAGTGTCGACCATCCATGCTACCACAGGATTTTTCAACAACATGACATATTGAGAAAAAATCTATGTTAGAGCCGTCATTTCTTTACGGTTACATTAGTGTGGATTGTTCTTCTGATTCTTATAGGCCTGGCACCCTAGCTTCGATAGATTTATTTGATTTTGCAAGCTATGGCACAGGAATGTGATATGGGTCGTATCCCGCACCTCCCTTGATTCCGTGTGAAATCCATCCTAAAAAGCACGAGTTGGATCGTAAAGAACAAGACGAACATGGTATTATCTCTATTAGGACGGTTATGAGGCGCTGCTCTTTTTTTCTTTATTCAATATCTATTCTGTGTTTCTTATTTTCCTCTAATTGTTATCTTGAATGTATCTTTATGCTTAATAGATAACTGGTGATGCTAGAGCTGTCAAGAAGGCATTGTTTGCAGTATCAACCATCATCTACAAATGCCCATCAGAAGAGACCATTTCTCTTGAAACTTCTGTCCCTCCAAGCATTGTACATCCTTCAGAGCTTCCTGTCTATCCTACTAGTAACTTCTACTCAGTGTCAGATGCAGCTATACCTTATGGAATGGACATCCAAATCTAGCTATCTTAGCAAAGGAAGTGGCATTCAAATCTACAGGTTTTTCTTCTTTAGCCTTTCACCCAGCGTTGTCATTATTGACACATTTTTGCGATCACTATTTTTGAGATCCTCAATGACTACCACCAAAAAGGGAATGTGACCACCATTCTTATTTGAGAAAAGTGCCTGCACTATAGCACTAACGATCCTAGACAGCAGAGAAAGCTTGATTGGAGCTAAGAACTATTTCTAAAGGATCCCTTCCACTCTTGTGTGGAAAGATCTTTCTTCGTTCAGTCCAGTCTGATTTAAAACGTGTTGTCTACTATTATAGGGGCTGTCGTTAGGGTCACTCCTTCTTATGCCGGGAGATGGCAGTTATCTATATTTAGAAATAATAAAAAAATATGGGTGTGATTGTCATGATAATGGAGTGATCGAGTAATCAGCCCTGTAGGTTCCTCTCTATTTAGATAGACCCCATCAACATGGCCATTCCCTTCTCCTAGTAGCAAAAACCCATTAGAGGTTTGATTCTCAAAAGAAAATAGACCAGAAACTCGAAACTATTCCTACTCGCCAGGTGGCTTTATCAATTTGAGTTTAAAATAGGAAAAAAAGGTGTCAAAAGTGGAAGTATCATATCTTCTTAAGGAGCCCATATCTAGCTAGAGAATAAGAGGATTAGATTTTGGCAGGATGTGAGGTGTCAACTTATTAAGCACGAGAGTCGTAAGATCCCGGTTATAGAAGAAGAGTAGGCCAATCCCAATCTTAGGCTGCAACAAACAAGGAAATTCCTGTCATCAAATCGGCCTGATCCCCAAAAGGAAATCGCAATCCAAAATCCCTATATACGAGATACGATAGATTCCGGGCACCTTGCTACATGATGCTTGTCTCGCATTGCATTACTGACTGCTTCTTCTTCTGATTTCTTTTCTTTGATGATGCCCTTGTCCCAAAGAGAGTTCTTCAGCTGAAGAGTACTTTGGCACCCTAGAACACATCTCCCTCTGGATGAATCCAACAGGTCTCAGACAAGAGTAGTATTTGTGGCTTCATCGAAAACTATCAGCCAAAATCCAAATAAAATGCATCATAGACCCAGCATCATCCTTCACTGGGAACTACAAAAGCAACATCCAACTTCAACCTGTCGGCCTATGCACACAAAACCTCCGATATATCAGAAAAGAAAACCTTTTTTACAGTACAGGAATTTGGTCCAATAGTCCCTCCAATTTGAAGTGATCAAGCCACCACTGGTACAGTAGGGAACAGGTACTACCACCTCCTCAAGCTCTAGCTGAGCTCTCCAGTTCTTCTCCATCAATGAGTTGCAATGGGAGCATCTCAACATCCTCTGGTAGAATCTGTGCAATCCAAGCCTTCTGGGACATCATCCACCCGCAACTGCTTTCTCTCTTGCAGCTCTTTCATAGGAATGGCCTTTATGTTTGGAGGCTAACCCAGGCATCCATCACTCTCCTCCCAAAGAAAAAAGATGCCAACACCGTCGAGGATTTCAGGCCAATCAGTATCATCTCGAGATTCATGAAAATCGTTTCAAAGAAGAGGAACAAACATTGTCTTTAACAACACTCGTCCACTTATTGACATTGACACGTATCAATCGGTGTTTATCAAGGGTCACTCACTCATAGAAACTTTCTTGGTTGTGACAGAACCACTTATCTTTTGCCACAAACATAAGATCCCTATGATCCTACTCAAGGTAGACTATCGCAAGTCATTTGACTGAGAAAGAGAAGAGTTGTGTCTTAAAGTAAAGACGAGGATGTGGAAATCCACACACACTTGTCTTTCAGGCCCAGCCCACCAGGGATTTCCAAATCGTTAGCGGCGGGTCTTTCTTCTTCTGGGCGAGCTGCGGAGCTACTTTTTCTTTCTTTCATTCCATCTGTCTCTGTATGCTTGGGTGAATGCCATAAGCGGATTTATATGCCCCGGTTCCCAGGGTTAGGGTATTCCCTATGTCGAGCCTACTCAAATCAGAACAAAACTTTTGGATTCTCTTTCGCCTATCGACCGGCTTTTAACAATCTTTACATTTCCTGCTGAGATCCCAAGTCTCCAAGTGGGCCCTCTTGGCCACCTAAGACCTTGGCTTTTTAGAGAATCTCGCTCCTGTGTCGTAGGACTTGTAGCTCAGCAGTCCATCGGGTAGGTTTGTTTACCCTTCCTTTTTCGAGTGTCTTCTTGGATAGTTATAGCGGCCCATAGGTGCAAGATGTACCTTGTGGAGGGCAGCGGTCCACTACACATAGCATAGTCCTTTCAGGTAGTGGCCGTTTAGTCCATGGTCTGTTGGATGGTCGGTGCAAGGCCAGAAATTGGAACACATTGATTCTGCTTGTTCCTGTCCTTCGCTTCAGGGCCTGTCCCTCGGTGTGGTCAGTACTCCATACTGTCGGGCAGCAAAGCTTACACTTGTTCACTTATTATGATGGTTCACCAGGGCCTCTTTCCTCCTCCCTTTTCTGCTCACTCGTAGGGGTCCAGACCCCCACAAAGGGGGAGGGAGTCGACTGAACATCTCAGCCATTGGCGGGAATTTCGCCCGCATCCGATCCCCAATTCTTGTTCACCCCGGATGATCATTTTTGGTAAATTGTGACCTCGTACGATCGTATCGGGTGAGCAACAGCCGCTTCGTCACAGTACTGACTTATGGGCTAATAGGTCACACTTTGGCCAAGTATCCTACAAATAGACTCCCGAGAGCCAAAAGTTTTAAAGGAATGGCCATAGGAATGGGTGCATCATGACATCGTAATATGTCTCGCCCGAATGAATTAGTTGGTACTAGAAATGTTAGAAATAGTAAATGAAGGGAGTAATAAGAAGTGAAAAGGACAGACACACTTCCCAACAGAAAGCAAAGTTCCCACGGATGGTATACTTTGTGTAAGCGAGCTCTAAGATCACATCTTTAGAATAAAATCCTGTTAGAAAAGGAAATCCAATAAGAGATAAGTTGCCCATGAGCATCATGGCATAGGTCAAAGGAAATGAGGAGGCAAGCTCCCCATCTTCCGCATATCTTGCTCATCCGACATGGCATGAATCACCGAACCCGCACTCAGGAAGAGTAATACATTGAAAAACGCATGATTCATTAAGTGAAAGACGCTAACCGAATAGTTAGAGATGCCGCAAGAAAAGATCATATAGCCTAATTGATTGCAAGTTGAATAAGCTATGACCCTCTTTAGATCGTTCTGTAATATTCCAGTGGTTGCCGCAAGGAATGACGTCATAGCTCCTGCGAAAGTAATAACAATCAAAGCCGTAGGTGAGTATTCAAATAAAGGGGAGCACCTTGCTATCATGAAAACACCAGCAGTGACCATAGTAGCTGCATGAATCAAAGAAGATACTGGAGTGGGACCCTCCATTGCATCGGGTAACCAAGTATGCAATCCTATCTGTGCAGATTTCCCAACATCACCAATAAAAAGTAAAATACAAATCAGAGTTATGGCATTCAATCTCATATTGCAAAAAATCCATTCATTTCTGGGAGCACTAGCACAAGCAAAAATGGTTGAAAAGTCTACTGTTTGAAAGAGAGTAAAACAACCAAAAATCCCAAGAGCTAATCCAAAATCACCTACTCGATTGACAAGCATAGCTTTTATAGCAGCTTTATCCGCCTGAAGTCGTGTAAACCAGAAATGAATTAACAAATATGAAGCAATACCTACTCCCTCCCATCCCAGGAATAATTGAAGAAAGTTATCTCCAGTCACCAACATTAGCATAAAAAGTAAAAATGGATAAATAACACATAAATCGAGGGCTATGCGGATCCTCACACATATATGAAATGGAATAAAGATGGACCAAGCTACTTATGAATGTAACCACAATTAACATCACTGCGGTCAGGCTATCGAACACAGAGTCAAAAGTGAATTAAGAGTCAGGCCAATCTGCGAATCGAGCGAGCTCCCCTTGCAATGATGTGGTGGTGAACCTCTCATTCGTCTTCAGTGCTCTCCGAACCGTGCGGGAAGGTTTCCCATCACATAGCTCACCAACTTGATCTTCTGCGGGAACCTTATGTAAGAACTGGCCTGGCAAAAGAAGTACGGTCTCGCTTTCCTTCGCCACTCAAGTGTACGGCATCTGCCGTGCTTAGGCCCCTTCTTCCCTTCCCTAATCCAAAAATGAGTCCACCGCCTGCCTGGCACTGTATGGGTATAGGTATGGCGTGCAGGCCAGCCTCCCTCGGATTTTAGGTGATTAACTACCGAAGCGAAGAAAAGGCTGGATCAAGAGAAGGGGGGTACTACGAGCCCTCTGCCCCACGCATCTAACCAGCTCGCGTGGTTCACCGGTTCCACCGACGTCACCCTTAGATAGAGTTATTCAGTCGATACAAAGATGCGCTTAAAGTGGGGGTGTGCTGTCTGCTACCTCTTGAGCACTGCGTTGGTTTTCCCTGAAGAGGAAGGGATGATGCAGCAAAGTAGCGTAAGTATTTCCCTCAGTTTTTGAGAACCAAGGTATCGATACAGTAGGAGGCTACGCCCGAGTCCCTCGCACCTGTACAAAACAAATAAATCCTCACAACCAACGCGATAAGGGGTTGTCAATCCCTACACGGCCACTTACGAGAGTGAGATCTGATAGATATGATAAGATAAGATTTTTGGTATTTTTTTGATAAAGATGCAAAGTAAAATAAAAGGAAAGTAAAAATCAAAGGAAATTACTAAGTATTGGAAGATTAATATGATGAAGATAGACCCGGGGGCCATAGGTTTCACTAGTGGCTTCTCTCAAGAGCATAGATATTTTACGGTGGGTGAAGAATTACTGTTGAGCAATTGACAGAATTGAGCATAGTTATGAGAATATCTAGGTATGATCATGTATATAGGCATCACGTCCGAGACAAGTAGACCGACTCCTGCCTGCATCTACTACTATTACTCCACTCATTGACCGCTATCCAGCATACATCTAGAGTATTAAGTTCATGAAAACAGAGTAACGCCTTAAGCAAGATGACATGATGTAGAGGGATAAACTCATGCAATATGATGAAACCCCCATCTTGTTATCCTCGATGGCAACAATACAATACGTGCGTCACTGGGAAAGGACACCGCAAGATTGAACCCAAAGCTAAGCACTTCTCCCATTGCAAGAAAGATCAATCTAGTAGGCCAAACCAAACTGATAATTCAAAGAGACTTGCAAAGATAACCAATCATACATAAAAGAATTCAGAGAAGATTCAAATATTGTTCATAGATAGACTTGATCATAAACCCACAATTCATCGGTCTCAACAAACACATCGCAAAAAGAAGATTACATCGAATAGATCTCCACAAGAGAGGGGGAGAACATTGTATTGAGATCCAAAAAGAGAGAAGAAGCCATCTAGCTAATAACTATGGACCCGAAGGTCTGAGGTAAACTACTCACACTTCATCGAAGGGGCTATGGTGATGATGTAGAAGCCCTCCGTGATCGATGCCCCCTCCGGCGGAGCTTCGGAACAGGCCCCAAGATGGGATCTCGTGGATACAGAAAGTTGCGGCGGTGGAATTAGGGTTTTGGCTCCGTATCTGATAGTTTGGGGGTACGTAGGTATATATAGGAGGAAGGAGTACGTCGGTGGAGCAACAGGGGCCCCACGAGGGTGGAGGGCGCGCCTGGGGGGGGTAGGCGCGCCCCCTACCTCGTGGCCTCCTCCTTTGTTTCTTGACGTAGGGTCCAAGTCTCCTGGATCATGTTCGGTGAGAAAATCACGTTCCCGAAGGTTTCATTCCGTTTGGACTCCGTTTGATATTCCTTTTCTTCGAAACCCTAAAATAGGCAAAAAAAAATAGCAATTCTGGGTTGGGCCTCCAGTTAATAGGTTAGTCCCAAAAATAATATAAAAGTGGATAATAAAGCCCAATAATGTCCAAAATAGTAGATAATATAGCATGGAGCAATCAAAAATTATTGATACGTTGGAGATGTATCAAGCATCCCCAAGCTTAATTCCTGCTCGTCCTCGAGTAGGTAAATGATAAAAACAGAATTTT
Source organism: Triticum urartu (assembly GCF_056163025.1). Classification (NCBI taxonomy): domain Eukaryota; kingdom Viridiplantae; phylum Streptophyta; class Magnoliopsida; order Poales; family Poaceae; genus Triticum; species Triticum urartu. The sequence continues at coordinate 125,074,789 of NC_141873.1, forward strand.
TGATGTGGAGTGCTACTTGGCATAATTTTAATGTAATTCTTCTTAATTGTGGTATGAATATTCAGATCCTAAAGATTCAAGATAAAAGTTTAATATTGACATAAAAATAATAATACTTCAAGCATACTAACAAAGCAATCATGTCTTCTCAAAATAACATGGCCAAAGAAACTTATCCCTACAAAATCATATAGTCTGGCTATGCTCTATCTTCATCACACGAAGTATTTAAATCATGCACAACCCCGATGACAAGCCAAGCAATTGTTTCATACTTTTGACATTTTCAAACTTTTTCAATCTTCACGCAATACATGAGCGTGAGCCATGGATATAGCACTATAAGTGGAATAGAATGGTGGTTGTGGAGAAGACAAAAAGGGAGAAGATAGTCTCACATCAACTAGGGATATCAACGGGCTATGGAGATGCCCATCAATAGATATGAATGTGAGTGAGTAGGGATTGTCATGCAACGGATCCCCTAGAGCTATAAGTATATGAAAGCTCAACAAAAGAAACTAAGTGGGTGTGCATCCAACTTTCTTGCTCGTGAAGACCTAGGGCATTTTGAGGAAGCCCATCATTTGAATATACAAGCCAAGTTCTATAATGAAAAATTCCCACTAGTATATGAAAGTGATAACATAGGAGACTCTCTATCATGAATATCATAGTGCTACTTTGAAGCACAAGTGTGGTAAAAGGATAGTAACATTGTCCCTTCTATCTTTTTCTCTCATTTTTTTATTTGGGTCTTTTCTCTCTTTTTTATGGCCTCTTTTCTTTCTTTCTTTCTTTTATTTTTAGTATGGAGTCTCATCCCGACTTGTGGGGGAATCATAGTCTCCATCATCCTTTCCTCACTGGGACAATGCTCTAATAATGATGATCATCACACTTTTATTTTCTTACAACACAACAATTACAACTCGATACTTAGAACAAATTATGACTCTATATGAATGCCTCCGGGGGTGTACCGGGATATGCAATGAATGAAGAGTGACATGTATGAAATAATTATGAATGGTGGCTTTGCCACAATACTATGTCAACTACATGATCATGCTAATAAATTTGACAATGATGGAGTGTGTCATAATAAACGGAACGGTGGAAAGTTGCATGGAAATATATCTCGGAATGGCTATGGAAATGCCATAATAGGTAGGTATGGTGGCTGTTTTGAGGAAGGTATATGGTGGGTGTACGATACCGGCGAAAGGTGCGCAGTATTAGAGAGGCTAGCAATGGTGGAAGGAAGGAAAGTGCATATAATCCATGGACTCAACATTAGTCATAAAGAACTCATGTACTTATTGCAAATATCTACAACTTATCAAAGCAAAGTATTACGCGCATGCTCCTAGGGGGATATATTGGTAGGAAAAGACCATCGCTCGTCCCCGACCGCCACTCATAAGAAAGACCATCAAAAAATAAATCATGCTTCGACTTCATCACATAACGGTTCACCATACGTGCATGCTACGGGAATCACAAACTTTAACACAAGTATTTCTCAAATTCACAACTACTCAACTAGCATAACTTTAATATCACCATCTTCATATCTCAAAATAATAACCAAGCATCAAACTACTCATAGCATTCAACACACTCATAAGAAAGTTTTTACTATTCTTGAATTCCAAGCATATTAGGATTATTTAAGCAAATTACCATGCTATTTAAGACTCTCAAAATAATCTAAGTGAAGCATGAGAGATCAATAGTTTCTATAAAACAAATCCACCATCGTGCTCTAAAAGATATAAGTGAAGTACTAGAGCAAAACTATATAACTCAAAAAGATATAAGCGAAGCACATAGAGTATTCTAACAAATTCCAAATCATGTATGGCTCTCTCAAAAGATGTGTACAGAAAGTATGATTGTGGTAAACTAAAAATCAAAGACTCAAATCATACAAGACGCTCCAAGCAAAACACATATCATGTGGTGAATAAAAATATAGCTCCAAGTAAAGTTACCGATAGAAGTAGACGAAAAGAGGGGATGCCTTCCAGGGAATCCCCAAGCTTTGGCTTTTAGGTGTCCTTAGATTATCTTGGGGGTGCCATGGGAATCCCCAATCTTAGGCTCTTGCCAGTCCTTGTTCCATAATCCATCAAATCTTTACCCAAAACTTGAAAACTTCACAACACAAAACTTAAAGTACAAAATCCCGTGAGCTCCATTAGTGAAAGAAAACAAAAGACCACTTCAAGGTACTGTAATGAACTCATTATTTATTTATATTGGTGTTAAATCTAATGTATTCCAACTTCTCTATGGTTTATAAACTATTTTACTAGCCATAGATTCATCAAAATAAGCAAACAACACACGAAAAACAGAATCTGTCAAAAACAGAACAGTCTGTAGTAATCTGTAGCTAGAGCAAGATCTGGAACCCCAAAATTCCAAAATAAAACGCTGGAGGTGAAGAATTTATATATTAATCATCTGAAAAAAGAATTAACTAAATAGCTCTTTCCAAATAAAAATGGCAGCAGTTCTCATGAGCGCTAAAGTTTCTGTTTTTCACAGCAAGATATCAAGACTTTCCCCAAGTCTTCCCAACGGTTCTACTTGGCACAAACATTAATTAAACACAAAAAACACAACCTAAACATAGGCTAGATAAATTATTTATTACTAAACAGGAGCAAAAATCAATAAATAAAAATAAAATTGGGTTGCCTCCCAACAAGCGCTATCGTTTAACGCCCCTAGCTAGGCATAAAAAGCAAGGATAGAACTAGGTATTGCCATCTTTGGTTGGTAATTCTTCAATGAGGCATATACCATCTTTAGGAATTTCTTTCTTTTTATTAATTATCAAACTTTTAGGCACAAGATCGAAAAATTCGTTTATAACAAATGGTTCCTCAATGATAGCAAAAAGATTGGGATGAATACTTATAGATTTGAGATCCGCAATTTCCTTACTACAGGATTCACCCTTATTTTTAAGAACATACATAAGCTTGGCAATTTTAGTGGGAGGACTTGGAGCATTCTTTATGGAAAAAAAATCGGTTCCCAAGTTGGTAATAATACCCTCAAGTTTATCGATTCTGGTGGAATCCTGATTTATTTTCTCATTAACTATGGGTTCTTTCTCTTTAATATTTTTCAAAGTGACTCCTACTTTAGATCCATATTGAGAGATTCAGTTGTGGATCTTTTTATCCAAATTTTGAATTAACTCTACGGTAGAACCTTATTCTCAATAATTTCGAGCCTTTGCATTACATGCTCCGAAGTTAATACAGTTCCATTAACCAAAAGAGGGGGTGAGCCAAACAAATCTATCATAGCATTATAAGAATCAAAAGTATGGCTACCCAAGAAGTTCCCTCCGGTAATAGTATCAAGGACATATCTATGTGAAGGAGTAGCGCCTACATAAAAATTGCGAAGAAGAACGGAAGTAGATTGCTTCCTGGTAGATCTATTTTGAGCATTGCAAATTCTATACTAAGCATCTTTTAGATTTTCTCCCTTTGCATAAAATTTAGAATTTCATTCTCGAAAGACAACGGAGAAGATAAGGGACTAGCCATAACGACAAGCAAACGGAAGAGGGGCGAATGGCAAAAGAGAGGGAGGATAGAGAGAGAGGGCGAATAAAACGGCAAGGGTGAAGTGGGGGAGAGGAAAACGGGAGGCAAATGGCAAATAATGTAATGCGGGAGATAAGGATTGTGATGGGTACTTGGTATATTGACTTCTGCATAGACCTCCCCGGCAACGGCACCAGAAATCCTTCTTTCTACCTCTTGAGCACTGCATTGGTTTTCCCCGAAGAGGAAGGGATGATGCAGCAAAGTAGCGTAAGTATTTCCCTCAATTTTTGAGAACCAAGGTATCAATCCAGTAGGAGGCTACGCACGAGTCCCTCGCACCTGCACAAAACAAATAAATCCTCGCAACCAACGCGATAAAGGGTTGTCAATCCCTACACAGCCACTTACGAGAGTGAGATCTAATAGATATGATAAGATAATATTTTTGGTATTTTTATGATAAAGATGCAAAGTAAAATAAAAGCAAAGTAAAAATCAAAGGAAAATACTAAGTATTGGAAGATTAATATGATGAAGATAGACCCGGGGGGCATAGGTTTCACTAGTGGCTTCTCTCAAGAGCATAGATATTTTACGGTGGGTGAACGAATTACTGTTGAGCAATTGATAGAATTGAGCATAGTTATGAGAATATCTAGGTATGATCATGTATATAGGAATCACGTCCGAGACAAGTAGACCGACTCCTGCATGCATCTACTACTATTACTCCACTCATCGACCGCTATCCAGCATGCATCTAGAGTATTAAGTTCACGAAAACAGAGTAACGCCTTAAGCACGATGACATGATGTAGAGGGATAAACTCATGCAATATGATGAAAACACCATCTTGTTATCCTCGATGGCAACAATACAATACTTGCCTTGCTGCCCCTACTGTCACTGGGAAAAGACACCACAAGATTGAACCCAAAGCTAAGCACTTCTCCCATTGCAAGAAAGATCAGTCTAGTAGGCCAAACCAAACTGATAATTCGAAGAGACTTGCAAAGATAACCAATCATACATAAAAGAATTCAGAGAAGATTCAAATATTGTTCATAGATAGACTTGATCATAAACCCACAATTCATCGATCTCAACAAACACACCGCAAAAAGAAGATTACATCGAATAGATCTCCACAAGAGAGGGGGAGAACATTGTATTGAGATCCAAAAAGAGAGAAGAAGCCATCTAGCTAATAACTATGGACCCGAAGGTCTGAGGTAAACTACTCACACTTCATCAGAGAGGCTATGGTGATGATGTAGAAGCCCTCCGTGATCGATGCCCCCTCCGGCGGAGCTCCAGAACAGGCCCCAAGATGGGATCTCGTGGATACAGAAAGTTGCGGGGGTGGAATTAGGGTTTTGGCTCCGTATCTGATCGTTTGGGGGTACGTAGGTGTTGGAGAACGTAGTAATTTCAAAAAAAATCCTACGCACACGCAAGATCATGGTGATGCATAGCAACGAGAGGGGAGAGTGTTGTCTATGTACTCTCGTAGACCGTTTGCGGAAGCGTTATATCAACGCGGTTGATTTAGTCGTACGTCTTCACGATCCGACCGATCCAAGTACCGAAAGCACGGCACCTCCGAGTTCTGCACACGTTCGGCTTGGTGACGTCCTCGCCTTCTCGATCCAACAAGAGGGGCGAAGTAGTAGATGAGTTCCGGCAGCACGACGGCGTGGTGACGGTGTTGGTGAAGAACAATCTCCGCAGGGCTTCGCCTAAGCATTACGAAAACTATGACGGAGGATAAACTAGAGGGGACAGGGTTGCCGGCACACGGCTTGGTGTTTCTTGATGTGTCTTTGGTGCTAGCCCTACCCCTCTATTTATATGTTGAGCCCTTGGGTCGAAACTTGGAGTAAAAGCCTCCTCAAAGTCGGTTTCACCCGAAAGGCAAGAGTCCTTCTCGGACACCAGGGCTAGACGCTAGGGTTCCCGGCGTCTACCCCCTAGACACCAGGGTTCCTGGCGTCTAGCCTCTAGTCTCCACAAAACTTCCTTTTGCACTTTCCAAAAGCCTTGTGGGCTTTCCCCTTTGGCCTAGATAAAGTGTTCTCGTGCCGAAACATTTCGGGAAACATCCCGAACCCCTTCCGGTGAATTCCGGAACCCTTCCGGAGATCAAATACTACTATCCCATATATCAAACTTTATCTCCGTACCATTCCGGAGTTCCTCATCATGTCCGTGATCTCATCCCGGACTCCGAACAACATTCGGTCATCAACATACATAACTCATATAGTACTATATAGTCAACGAACGTTAAGCGTGCGGACCCTACGGGTTCGAGAACTATGTAGACATGACCGAGACACTTCTCTGGTCAATAACCAATAGCGGGACCTGGATGCCCATATTGGCTCCTACATATTCTACGAAGATCTTTATCGGTCAGACCGCGTAACAACATATGTTGTTCCCTTTGTCATCGGTATGTTACTTGCCCGAGATTCGATCGTCGGTATCTCAATACCTAGTTCAATCTCGTTACCGGCAAGTCTCTTTACTCGTTCCGTAATACATCATCCCGCAACTAACTCATTAGTTGAAATGCTTGCAAGGCTTATAGTGATGTGCATTACCGAGTGGGCCCAGAGATACCTCTCCGACAATCGGAGTGACAAATCCTAATCTCGAAATACGCCAACCCAACAAGTACCTTTGGAGACACCTGTAGAGCACCTTTATAATCACCCAGTTACATTGTGACGTTTGGTGGCACACAAAGTGTTCCTCCGGTAAACGGGAGTTGCATAATCTCATAGTCATAGGAACATGTATAAGTCATGAAGAAAGCAATAGCAACAAACTAAACGATCAAGTGCTAAGCTAACGGAATGGGTCAAGTCAATCACATCATTCTCCTCATGATGTGATCCCGTTAATCAAATGACAACTCATGTCTATGGTTAGGAAACATAACCATCTTTGATCAATGAGCTAGTCAAGTAGAGGCATACTAGTGACACTCTGTTTGTCTTTGTATTCACACATGTATTATGTTTCCGGTTAATACAGTTCTAGCATGAATAATAAACATTTATCATGATATAAGGAAATAAATAATAACTATATTATTGCCTCTAGGCCATATTTCCTTCAGTAGGTATATATAGGAGGAAGGAGTACGTCGGTGGAGCAACAGGGGGCCCACGAGGGTGGAGGGCGCGCCTGGGGGTAGGCACGCCCCCCTACCTCGTGGCCTCCTCCTTTGTTTCTTAACGTAGGGTCCAAGTCTCCTGGATCATGTTCTGTGAGAAAATCAAGTTCTCGAAGGTTCCATTCTGTTTGGATTCCGTTTGATATTCCTTTTCTTCGAAACCCTAAAATAGGCAAAAAAACAGCAATTCTAGGCTGGGCCTCTGGTTAATAGGTTAGTCCCAAAAATATTATAAAAGTGGATAATAAGGCCCAATAATGTCCAAAACAGTAGATAATATAGCATGGAGCAATCAAAAATTATAGATACGTTGGAGACGTATCACCGTCCCTATTGGGCTGGGCCCTTCCCCATAAGGCCCCACCGTCAGGGCATAAGCGCCCTCTTGCTACCCATATGCAAGGCGCCGTATTAGCCTTGCCTTCCCAGTATCGCTCCCACACCTGTCATGTTCGTGATCGGCCTCCTCAACTGTGTATCGATCAAAAGGCAGGGCGGTAGAGCCCCCAACCGACGGGAGTAGTTACGTCCAGTATGTCCCCCGTTGATTCCTGACATGCTATCATACCCCAGGGTGGGTTGGAGCGGGTCGAGTCTGTATCACCGCGGAACAACTGCAGCGTCCGGATTTAATCTATCTACTCGGCAATTCATCCTGTGACTTCACGGTTGCCAAAGAAGCCCCAAGAAGCATCAAACATTCCTGATGAGATCCATGGAGCTATTTTGAGATAGCAAGCACTAGCTCCCAGTGTGACTTCATAAAAAGCAATCAAAGATAAGATCGAAGAAAATGAAATGCACGTGGTGGTCATTATAGTGGTTCCTTCAGATCCTAGAAAACGTCCAAAAAACCGGCTATGGAACTACCGAGAAAAGGCAAAAAGACAATAAGTAGATACATAAGATCGAGTCTCTTAAAAAATCAGACAATGTTCAAGCGGCCTGTCATTGAGACAAAAACGTGTTAAGCATATAAGCACTTTCGACTTGATTTGCAGTGGTCAGTTACGCAAGACGGGAAGAGAGTTTCCTTCTTCAGAGTCCTTTTATCCCAATATTAAGGATAATATGTGGGCCTTTACTGAAAGAAGATGGTTGATCCCCTTGCCGACTCATTCCATCCTCCCCCCGGTGGGTCGTCCTCTTATTCACTCTCACGAGCAAAGAAGAAGAGAGACAACATTCAAGCCAGAAATGGACTGAGGTATGAGATGATAAAGGTAAAGAGAAGGGGTCGTCGTTGCTGCATAACAGATCTTTCCTATCTACGATCTTTCTCCGTGCATAAGCGAGGCTTCGCGGTCGAAGTACCACATAAGCAATAAAGCCAATAGACCTTGAATAGCCTGCACGAAATAACTTGTGAAGAGGATTTACTAGAGTCTAAAAATCTTGTACGCAAGTTGGCACAGTGCTTTCAATCAATCTCGCTCATCTGGTCTGCCCGGTCAAATCAGCGATCATGCCCCCCTTATTCTAGCGGAGGAACAGCTTCATCAGATTCATTCCCTTCCTAATCCGCCTTCAAGCCTTGTTCCTTCTTCTGCTTCATCTATCGTAAAATTCTGTATGCCACAAATAGAAGTAGAAAGAAATCCTAGCGGTCACTGAGATTGAATCCAGAGGAAGAAGCAGCTCCCCAAAGGAATCCTTCTAACTACCACCTACCTACCTCTCGCTTTTTTTCGGACAAGGCGAGTTTCCTAAGATTCACCCACTGTGGATACACTAAGCGTTCTTCCCATTGGTAAATCTGATTCTTGCAAATCAACATCGGACTTAGAAGCTTCATGGGGTCTGGTCTCGCCATTTGGCAATTTAAGCCAAACAAAATATAGTACAGAGGTTATAACCAATACACAAGCAAGCGTGAACCAGTCAGAAATTAGAATGGAGAAGTAGACACAGAAGAGGAGGTGTTGGGACAGTATCGATAGCCGCCTTTTCACTTATAGCAAGGAGTGATTGTGAGAGAATACATAACATAGGTGAAAGCTAAAAGGCATATATGACACGCTCAGCCCAATGGAAGTGATTTGAAACTGCCGTTTCCTTAGAATTCGATTAAGAATAAGAACATAGACCAGCTTCTAGAAAAAGAGATGTGCCCTCTTCTCTATCTATAGATTCAGCAGCAACATGCTGGTTCCTTTTGTCATAATACCTAACGGCTGTGGGCAGAATGAATGAAAAAGCAGATGAAAGACACTATACATACCAATAGAATGAGAAATATAGAATAAAGCTAGGTGACGTCACGGCATTTTAGAACCAATTTCTTATTTTGCTTTTCACCAACCTTCATGTACAATCTTATTTCGTATTGGAGTACAGCCTATCGTAGGCCCAGCAAAGGAAAGACGGAAAGCAAGCATTAAGTGAAGAAGCAAGGTCCAAACAAAGTAGTGAAAGATTGACATTGAAGAGCTTCTCCATGTCTATATCTGTCCGATGGGCCAAGTTCAAAGGAAATGGCTTCTCTACTGCATCAAAAAACCAATCCAAGCCTGAAAAGGAGAGTTGCGGTTAACGATTCCTATAAATTGAGAAATAATCATGTTATTCATGCCCAAAGATAAAGTAGATGGAACCAGTTCTCTAACCTTCTTTTTGTTGTAGATACTACATAAAGTTTACCTGCCTTGTAAGGCTTTTGTAGGATTGATCAAATTTTCTTTTTCTCGTTCTATCTCAGAGTATCCATTCATTCGATCTTGCTATCCACTCTCAATTGAATCTCTTCTCTGTTGTCGACAGGTGTGTCCGCATCAGGACCAGAATCACGGTCTAGTACCTTCGTACTCGAATACCTCATACTTTATTAATTAGGAAGTGAAGTAGGGAAGTGTTTCCTATTCAAAGTACAGTGCCTTTGGTACATTGGTGCATTGGGGATTTCTAGGTAGCAGGTCGGTTGAGTGAGGGCTCCATCCATAACAGATATAGCTAGCGCACAGGATCTCCCTTCTGCGAACAAAAGGACAAAAGAGCCGGGTCGGGCGTTGATTCGCTGTTGCTATCAGTCAGTCTACTCGTGCCTGCTGGTTAATTTCTCGATCGATGGAATTGGTGATTCAAAAACCTAACATCCGTAAGGAGTCTGAATCGTAGCTCACTCATTGCCTTACTCCCCCATGAGATCACACTAAATACAATAGGTGTGTGATCTACTAGATTCTTATATAATCAATTTATAACCTTAGTTGATAGACAGGAACCAGCATCCCAAAACAAAAAAGGGGGGTGAAGGTTATTTTGTACCAATGAAGATGGATTTATCTCTCGAGCTGCTCAAAGATCTTTAAGTGTCTTACGAGGAAGACTTGATAATGATCCATATCCAACCTTCTCCCATCTGCTTCTGTCTCTAAAGATTAGAGTCATCGACGCGATTCAAGTCTAGTGCTGGTAAAATCCTGCTGTCCAGTTCAGGAAAGCAAGTGATTGATTAGTTCCATTGGTCTATTGGCTTCAGCTTCTAGTCCACCTCATTTCTATCAAAATGATCTGGTGTCTATGTCCATTCCTGAGGTTGGTAAACCCTATATCTATTGCAAACGAGCTTTTCGGAAGGGACAACTTGTAATCCACGACTTACTCCTACGAGGATTCTGGTGGAGTGCTTTTCACATATAGATAGGTCGGGACGAAGAAGCTCCGTAGTCAACTAATAGATAGAAAAATCACAGTAACCTTTTTCCAACAGTTTCACCATGATAAGAACAACCTTGTCATACATGATAATTATGGGCTTTCTTCCTCCTTCTTTATAGTCTACAGTTCAATCTGCCAAGCCCGATTCATCTTTTTCCAACCCTTCCTCAATTGGCAGTTTCAAGGTAAGAGTTTCCGTTTCTTAGAAAGCCACTTCTCTAAGCATGCATGCCGACATAGGTGTCGCGGTAATCATAGAAGTTTGATTGTTGTGTGGTAAGGGGTCAGTCAACCAATTGTTAAGGGGTAAGGCTAAGCTCTCTTTCTCGTTAAGAAAGCGTTCCATCCTAAGAGATCAGCATCATACTAAGGATCACTGTGTCGAGCAAGGTCCGAAGGGATTTGAATTCCACCGATTCCTAGGTAAAAAGATTAGTGGCAACACCACCATTCGAAAGAATGAGCACCTGTCATGCAGGAAAAGAGCAAGCTGCCGGACTGATTTCGCAGAGGACCAAGAACCTCAAATTCCCCTCCTGCTGATCCTGGCACGGAAACAGGAGTTATCTGAACCGAGCACTTCCCGTCGACAGGAGAACCCGAGTGCAACCAGATAAGAGTTCGCTTTCGAAAGACGACAATGGCAAGTCTCAATCAACTGTCATTAGATCAATAGTAAACAGGAGATTGATTTGCGTATCATGGATCGAGCATGCAATAGAATGCTCGAACTACACTCTCCTAGCATCAGGCCTATGGTCCATCCAAGGACAGAGTTGTAATCAGCGCCTTTCTCAGATCTTCAGATAGACAGAATTCGTCATACATGCTTAGCCATCTCGCCCGAGGGACCCTTCCCCATAGTCCCGGCATTTCTAGTTCTGGCTAACCAAGGCACGAAAGGAAGCACTCTCAATCAAGACCTAAAAGCACACCCTCGAACCGGCATTCGAGATACCCAAAGAAAAGGATGTTTTTTTATACAAGAGCTCCTGCCTTTCACTTTCATAGGAACCCAGTCTTGTTCGAGTCAATCTTATTGATGGTTAGAAGCAAAGTTCACGCTTTGCTCTAAACTGAGGTCTAGATAGTAGATAGTAGAGACGAGGGCTAAATCCAGGTTAATGTCCCGTCGCTCAATCCATCTATTTTTCTTTCACGCTAGTGAACTCTGGCAGTTGGAGGAGGGAAAGGAGCATACTTTTCTTACGCAAATAGAAAGTGCGAACAAAGTAGTCAACTTACTGAATCACCAGTGTTAATCGGTTTTGAAGCGCTCGATGGGCGTAGTTCGTCATCATCCTCTATTGGCCTTGTATCGACCAAGGGAAAAAGAAGGAAAGAATCTCTGAGCGAGAGTGCCAAGATGGGAACCTATTCTTCGATCAACTATCGTGCTTCTTATATTTTTTTCAATACTGCGAGCCAAAGGCATGCTGCTATTTAGTCACAGTCACATGCTCACCCTTGACTCTATAAATAAAACCAGTAGCTTGGGCTGGCGAGTATAGTTCCCTGGTGCCAGGCCCTCAATAAAGTCCATCGTGGCCATATCCCATGGTTTCTCTTTCTTAATGCTGACCCCAATGTTGATCGACCGTGCTTATTATGATATTTTATTCAATTCATACCACTCAAAGCCCAGGCCATTGGCTGCGCTGCTTTCTGCAACTCGTAGTCACAAAACCTTATTAATCTAAGTGATTTCTTGTCAACGGATCGCTATCGCTTACAAGAACGGATGCGGAAATGGGACACCTGAAGGTGAAACAAGAGACTCATACCCATGGTCATCTGATTGATCTACTCAGCTTCGGTACTAAAATGAAAATGCCAAAGGCACAACAAAAGACGTTTTGTCTGCTCTAGACGAGGTAAGAGCGAATGATCTTTTTCATGATTTCCATCGTAAGAAGATTGACTTGTAGAAGTCTAAAAATGGGGAGCAAAGGAAGAGGCAGGCTGAGCTGACTCTTATTCAATATCATTCTCATGATGTGTGGTGCAAAGAGAAGATTCTTGTGGAAATCCCTTCTTTCTAGCTTGATAAATTTCTGTAAGAATGAAGCTAGTGACATTAAACTTCTGGCTCTTCATTATGAAGTCAACTACATGCCAAGACCCTTTATTCCAAGTAGATTGTATCTGCATTCCCTTTTGAATCAATAAGGTATTGACTGGTTGTTTTCACCTTTCGAACGAAGGCCACTACTCTTTGGAAAAGGTCCATGAGTCGAATCAGTAAGATTTAATCAAGAAGATTTATCACCACACTGGCATGCTATTTCATTGTTTTGTTATCTAGCCGGGCTAGAGAAGAGCTATCGCCATCATCAAACAAAGAAGCCAAGGACTGGTCAAAAGAGAGGAGGGACCACATTCTCGAATCCCCTCATGGAAAATGCCCCACCTCTATCAAATTGGTATTCATCTCGAAGGAAAATAAGAGAGTTTTGTTTTGCCACAATGAGTAAACAACAAGTTTGATTTTGAAAAAGACCATTCATTTTTTGGGATAGTTTGCCAAGGAAAGTCGTACGAAGGCAAAGTGGGCAATGGGAAAAGGTACCTTTAAACCTCGTTTCAGTACCAATATTCCCTCCTTCAAGGGCATATGAAGGAGCTCCTATTGCTTAAGAAAGTACAGTAGAAATAAAGTCTTCGGGTAGATGAGGTCACTCATTAGCCCGCTGAGCTGCTCTGTCCACTCTACCGGGATGGGATGGTTTATGCGCTTGTCCCGATGAAGCTTAGGATCTGATAGAAACACGGGGTCAACTAGGGAAAAAATGGGAACCTTTGCATGACGCGCCTTCCTCAGGATGTGCGCTCTCTTTTCAGGATTTAGAATGACGACACAGCCTGGAGGTCTTTCGTCTACTTCTTCTGTCCAGGCCGGTTTGTATTCCCATCATCCCTTTCCGCATCGTCCTTCTCTATTGGGGGCTCCCAACACCTCAGCCACACATCTTTTTTGTTTGCTCCCCATTTTATTCTCTAAGGAACCCTCTCCTTAATGAGCGTAGATTGCTGGAGATGGCTTTTGTACCGGTCAATCTTTATATCCTTTCTGGCATAGTTTTGTAAAAGATCGGCAGGTGAGCCGTCCTTTCTCCTCTGTCGTGGTTCATGCATTCTTCCTTTTTGGAAAGCGGATAGGGATCGGGTGAATTAGAGAATAGACAGACGTACGTTGGCATTTCAGCCTTTCTTCTCCTTTCAGGGCCTATCCGAAAGAGAATCCAGTACCTCTTGGTTCTAAATAACAGAATAGGACACGCAACAATGGAACAACAAGAGAAAGACCGCTCCAAACTAAATCACAGTAGAAGTTATGGCCACTCAGGCTGGACCAAAACAGCAAGAGAAAGGTCTCCGGAAGTCCTACATTAGCACCAAGCCATCCCCCAAGGGAGGGTATAACAGAGTGTGGTAAAATCCAGTTGCTAACGCTCCTGGTTGTGGGTTGTTCACAATTAGCAGGGCTTCTATTCTAGTACAGAGATCACCACTTGTTATGCCAGGGTCTCCTTTTTCAAGTTGGTTACTGTCTTGTTGAGTAACGTTTAACCAGCAATCTCCGCTTATTATGGTGGTCTCTAACAGGTCGGGAGAGTACTAAAAATCTGGCTCATACGCCTCGCAAGATTGAACATCTGCGAAAGTCGTCTCGAAGCTTTGAATCTCGAGAGAAAGTCTTGCCTACCAATGACTTATTTTACGGAATAAGAATGCCTACTGTACTAGCATCTTTCTTGACTCCATTAACTCAGTTTACAGAAAGGAATCCGTTCAGTCCAGTAAGAAGGACTAGAGAAGAAGAAAGTCACTCATCAACTCCTACTTTGGTTATTGAGACTTGCCCGCGTATCTGACCATTGTGTACCTGGACTTAGTGGCCAACATTAGGGATGGTAGAGTCAATATGGGATGTGGAATTCCAGGAAATGTTCTTATCCGCGCTCACTGATAATGTGAACCTGGTCCTTAGTTTCCTCCAACTGATTCCTATTTTTTGAGCCTTTTTCAGTAAGTCCTTAATAGCTAAAAATGCTTTGACTCTAAGGGTTACCTTGGTACCTTTATTCGGATATGCTTCTTTTCGGACAGGAGGGGCAGATTGACATTCAGGCAATGGCACATGGATTCTATTGAGAAGGGCTGGCTGCTCTCGACGACGGGGTGGGGGAATGAGATGCTGGGAGATGGAAGTGAAAGAAGAACTATTGATCGAACGGTGGTTTGGGTCTTGCCTTTTAGGATTCGGATTCCTATTGAATTGACTTTGCCTTTGCCGAGGAGCAGAAACCGGGCCCTTTGATTTGATCCAGTGAGTGACGTTACGAGCAGAAGCCTCGACAAGTTGAATGTGGAACGGAAACAAGGATGACATTATTAAATATATCCTTCTTTCTTGTGCTTTGCCTTTCCTGTTTTCCATACCTTTCGTAGTAGTTACTCGCCACTAGAAACAGGATTCATGAATTCAAACTAAAAGCAAAGGTATCGCTAATTCCATTTCAGTGGAGATATAGGGATGAAAGTTTCTCTCCTACTGATTTCGATTGCACATCTAATGAAAATATATGCACATAAATGTTCAAAAGAAAGGCTATCCCCTTTGTCGTTACTGAGGATCTATCTTTGTCCCTTGATTCTAAACCGAGGAAAGTGTGCGCTCGACCTCCTGGAAGGAATGCAATTATTCGCTTTGTAGTCCTCGTATGAATTCGCTATCGCTACGAACCGTGGGAGCCGTTGAGTTCGGAGATACCGTTGTAGGAAAACAAACAAGTGAAAGAAGCCCTCATACACTCATCTTTCCCCACCAAACCAACAAGTAGTAGGTTGGTGGGCCTCGGTATCTCTATTTGCTAAGATGGATACCTACACCACTCAATAGTTCCAATTCATTTTTTTATCCCATAGGAAAGAAAATGCTTCCAGCATTTTTGGACTTTCCTCCGCAGTCATACGACGATCTTCACAACCTTCCACCGGAGGCTTGTTTCTGTTTTCTTCCTTCGCCATTGTTGCTTCTTGAATCATATTTTGGAATATTCTTTAGGTGCAATTAAACATGTTCGCATCCCGCGGGAAGCGGGAAGCCAGAAATAGAATTTCCTCTAGTTTAAGAACCAAAACGAGTTTATCCAGATTTGGTACCAAACCCGGGGAAAACCCTAAATGAATTCTTAAAAAATCGATATAAGCAGGGTTATAGGAATCCTGAGATTCCCTCCCTCCACTTTGGAGGATAAGATTCTTCTATGGCTATGGCCAAAAGGAGAAATAGTCATGTTCATTATATGGCTATGGCCAAAAGGAGAAAAGGGTGCGATGAGTCTCATCCATGTAATATTTTGGAATTCCTCTTCCAACTCGTCCCGGAATGGGCGTTATGGCAAAGAACAAGAAGAAAAAGATAGAAGGAATTTGTCCAATAGTAACAAATGGTGCCTCCACAGGTTGACATCCGATCCAACCTACTAGTAAGCAATCCGCCAAAAGCAACCAAAATATTCCTTGGTGAATCGGTCGAAAACTTGAACTACACACATACATTTCTTTAAAAAAAGGTAAAGCCAAGAGAGATATAAAAACTGGTGCTATTGCGGCTACACCTCCTGCTTTGCCAGGTATACTGTGAAGAATGGCATGGATCGGTAGGAAATACCATTCCGGCACAATATGGGGCATGGTGGGCATCGAATTAGCAGGTATATCATTGTCGGGATGCCCCAAAACATTAGGAGCAAAAAAATCCAAATGGAAAAAAGATAGCAGAAGCTACCCGACCTACAAGATCCTTTACATAAAAATAAGGGTAAGAAGCAATTTTATCCATCTCAGAATGTACACCCAATGGATTATTTGATCCATATTGATGCAATGCGGCCAGATGAAGAAGACTGGCACCTACTGAAATAAGGGGGAGTAAATGATGCAGAATAAAAAACGATTTAAGGTGGCATTGTCCACGGAGAACCACCCCAAAGCCAAGTCACTATGGTATCTCCTACTACTGGTATGGCGCTAGCTAAGCTTGTAATTACTATTGCTCCCCAAAAGCACATCTGACCCCAAGGTGGTATGTATCCTATAAAAGTTGTCACAATCATTAATAGGAATATGACAACTCTGAGACACCGAACAAATTCCCTAGGACTGCTATAACTCGCATGATATAGACCACAAAAAATATGAAGGTGAACCACAATGAGAAACATACTTGCCCCATTAGCATGCATATAACGGAGCAACCAGCCCCCTTCAACATCTCTCATAATGTGTTCTACGCTGTTGAAAGCTAGATCCACATGAGGTGTGTGATGCATAGCTAAAAAACGCCAGTCACTATCTGAATGACTAAACAAATACCTGCTAACGAACCGAACCCCCACCAATAACTATGATTTCTTGGGGTTGAATAATCTATCAAATGCTGGTTAAGTGTGGAGTATATAGGTTGTTTAAGAAGAGAGAATCGTTGGTTCCTTATAGTCATTTCTCTTTTCTATTGTTACAACTCCTCTTCCCCCTTATTTACCCCCCTTGCCTTGATGGAAATTGGCTTCGCTGCGCCCTGAATAATCAAAAAGCTACATGAGAAGATTCATCCCATTTTGGCGAGAGGGAGGCAGCGACTCACGTGGGCTACGGATTTGTCGGTTAGATGATTCTCGAAATAAGGTCATTCGAAAAGAAACAGCCGCTTTCTTTGCCGGTTTCTTAAGGCTTTAAACGAACGACTAGTCATTAAGAAACCCATGAAATCCAAGTCTATTTTTGACCTTTCATGAAGAAGTTTTGCCTGCGCGCAAACTACCTAGCCCTTTTCGAAAGAACGCCGATTTCCATCTCAACAAAGAAAGAACTCAAAATAAATGAAAGCAATATTGTTGTCCTATGCTACTTCTTGAGCACTGCGTTGGTTTTCCCCGAAGAGGAAGGGATGATGCAACAAAGTAGTGTAAGTATTTCCCTCAGTTTTTGAGAACCAAGGTATCAATCCAGTAGGAGGCTACGCGTGAGTCCCTCGCACCTTCACAAAACAAATAAATCCTCGCAACCAACGCGATAAGGGGTTGTCAATCCCTACACAGCCACTTATGAGAGTGGGATCTGATAAATATGATAAGATAATATTTTTGGTATTTTTGTGATAAAGCTGCAAAGTAAAATAAAGGCAAAGTAAAAAAGTAAAGGAAATAACTAAGTAGTAGGAGATTAATATGATAAAGATAGACCCGGGGGCCATAGGTTTCACTAGTGGCTTCTCTCGAGAGCATAAGTATTCTATGGTGGGTGAACAAATTACTGTTGAGCAATTGACAGAATTAAGCATAGTTATGAGAATATCTAGGTATGATCATGTATATAGGCATCACGTCCGAGACAAGTAGACCGACTCCTGCCTGCATCTACTAGTATTACTCCACTCATCGACCGCTATCCAGCATGCATCTAGAGTATTAAGTTAAAAACAGAGTAATGCCTTAAGCAAGATGACATGATGTAGAGGGATAAACTCATACAATATGATGAAAACCCCATCTTTTTATCCTTGATGGCAACAATACAATACGTGCCTTATTGCCCCTACTGTCACTAGGAAAGGACACTGTAAGATTGAACCCAAAGCTAAGCACTTCTCCCATTGCAAGAAAGATCAATCTAGTAGGCCAAACCAAACTGATAATTCAAAGAGACTTGCAAAGATAACCAATCATACATAAAAGAATTCAGAGAAGATTCAAATATTGTTCATAGATAGACTTGATCATAAACCCACAATTCATCGGTCTCAACAAACACACCGCAAAAAGAAGATTACATCGAATAGTTCTCCACAAGAGAGGGGGAGAACATTGTATTGAGATCCAAAAAGAGAGAAGAAGCCATCTAGCTAATAACTATGGACTCGTAGGTCTGAGGTAAACTACTCACACTTCATCGGAGGGGCTATGGGTGTTGATGTAGAAGCCCTCCGTGATCGATGCCCCCTCCGGCGGAGCTCCGGAACAGGCCCCAAGATGTGATCTTGTGGATACAGAAAGTGGCGGCGGTGGAATTAGTTTTTTGGCTCCGTATCTGATCATTTGGGGGTACGTAGGTATATATAGAAGGAAGGAGTACGTCGGTGGAGCAACAGGGGGCCCACGAGGGTGGAGGGCGCGTCTGGGGGGGTAGTCGCGCCCCCTACCTCGTGGCCTCCTCTTTTGTGTTGACGTAGGGTCGAAGTCTCCCGGGCCTTGTTCGTTGAGAAAATCACGTGCCCGAAGGTTTCATTCCGTTTGGACTCCGTTTGATATTCCTTTTCTTCAAAACCCTAAAAGAGGCAAAAAAACAGCAATTCTGGGTTGGGCCTCCGGTTAATAGGTTAGTCCCAAAAATAATATAAAAGTGGATAATAAAGCCCAATAATGTCAAAAAGAGTAGATAATATAGCATGGAGTAATCAAAAATTATAGATACGTTGAAGACATATCAAGCATCCCCAAGCTTAATTCCTGCTCATCCTCAAGTAGGTAAATGATAAAAACAGAATTTTTGATGCGGAGTGCTACTTGGCATAATTTTAATGTAATTCTTGTTAATTGTGGTATGAATATTCAGATCCGAAAGATTCAAGACAAAAGTTCATATTGACATAGAAATAATAATACTTCAAGCATACTAACAAAGGAATTATGTCTTCTCAAAATAACATGGCCAAAGAAAGTTCATCCCTACAAAATCATATAGTTTAGTCATGCTCCATTTTCGTCACACAAGAATACTCTCATCATGCACAACCCCGATGACAAGCCAAGCAATTGTTTCATACTTTAGTAATCTCAAACCTATAAACTTTCACGCAATATATGAGCGCGAGCCATGGACATAGCACTATGGGTGGAATAGAATATAATGAGGGGGGTTATGTGGAGAAGTCAAAAAGGAGAAAGTCTCACATCAACGAGGCTAATCAATGGGTTATGGAGATGCCCACCGATTGATGTTGATGCAAGGAGTAGGGATTGCCATGCAACGGATGCACTAGAGCTATAAATGTATGAAAGCTCAACAAAAGAAACTAAGTGGGTTTGCATCCAACTTGCTTGCTCACGAATACCTAGGGCACTTGAGGAGGCCCATTGTTGGAATATACAAGCCACGTTCTATAATGAAAACTCCCACTAGTATATGAAAGTGACAAAACAAGAGACTCTCTATCATGAAGATTATGGTGTTACTTTGAAGCACAAGCGTGGCAAAGGATAGTAACATTGTCCCTTCTCTCTTTTTCTCTCATTTTTTTGGGCCTTCTCTTTTTTATGGCCTTTCTCTTTTTTTATGGCCTTTCTCTTTTTTATTGCCTTTCTCTTTTTAAAAAAAAATTCCTCACTTGGGACAATGCTCTAGAAAATGATGATCATCACACTTCTATTTATTTACAACTCAATGATTACAACTCGATACTAGAACAAAAGATGACTCTATATGAATGCCTCCGGCGGTGTACAGGGATATGCAATGGACCAAGAGTGACATGTATGAAAGAATTATGAACGGTGGCTTTGCCACAAATACTAGGTCAACTACATGATCATGCTAAGCAATATGACAATAATGAATGTGTCATGATAAACGGAACGGTGGAAAGTTGCATGGCAATATATCTCGGAATGGCTATGGAAATGCCATAATAGGTAGGTATGGTGGCTGTTTTGAGGAAGATATAAGGAGGTTTATGTGTGAAAGAGTGTATCATATCACGGGGTTTGGATGCACCGACGAAGTTTGCGCCAACTCTCAATGTGAGAAAGGGCAATGCACGGTACCGAAGAAGCTAGCAAGGATGGAAGGGTGAGAGTGCGTATAATCCATGGACTCAACATTAGTCGTAAAGAACTCACATACTTATTGCAAAAATCTACAAGTCATCAAAAACCTCGGCACTACGCGCATGCTCCTAGGGGGATAGATTGGTAGGAAAAGACCATCGCTCGTCCCCGACCGCCACTCATAAGGAGGACAATCGAATAACACCTCATTCGAGACAAGTAGACCGACTCCTGCCTGCATCTACTACTATTACTCCACTCATCGACCGCTATCCAGCATGCATCTAGAGTATTAAGTTAAAAATAGAGTAACGCCTTAAGCAAGATGACATGATGTAGAGGGATAAACTCATGCAATATGATGAAAACCCCATCCTTTTATCCTCGATGGCAACAATACAATACGTGCCTTGTTGCCCCTACTGTCGCTGGGAAGGACATCGCAAGATTGAACCCAAAGCTAAGCACTTCTCCCATTGCAAGAAAGATCAATCTAGTAGGCCAAACCAAACTGATAATTCGAAGAGACTTGCAAAGATAACCAATCATACATAAAAGAATTCAGAGAAGATTCAAATATTGTTCATAGATAGACTTGATCATAAACCCACAATTCATCGGTCTCAACAAACACACCGCAAAGAAAAGATTACATCAAATAGTTCTCCACAAGAGAGGGGGAGAACATTGTATTGAGATCCAAAAGGAGAGAAGAAGCCATCTAGCTAATAACTATGGACTCGTAGGTATGAGGTAAACTACTCACACTTCATCGGAGGGGCTATGGTGTTGATGTAGAAGCCCTCCATGATTGATGCCCCCTCTGGCGGAGCTCCGGAACAGGCCCCAAGATGGGATCTCATGGATACAGAAAGTTGCGGCAGTGGAATTAGGTTTTTGGCTCTGTGTCTGGTCGTTTGGGGGTATGTAGGTATATATAGGAGGAAGGAGTACGTCGGTGGAGCAACACGGGGCCCATGAGGGTGGAGGGCGCGCCTGGGGGGTAGGCGCGCCCCCTACCTCGTGGCCTCCTCTTTTGTGTCTTGACGTAGGTTCCAAGTCTCCCGGGTCTTGTTCATTGAGAAAATCACGTTCCTGAAGGTTTCATTCCGTTTGGACTCCGTTTGATATTCCTTTTCTTCGAAACCCTAAAACAGGCAAAAAACAACAATTCTGGGTTGGGCCTCCGGTTAATAGATTAGTCCCAAAAATAATATAAAAATGGATAATAAAGCCCAATAATGTCCAAAACAGTAGATAATATAGCATGGAGCAATCAAAAATTATAGATACATTGGAGACGTATCATCCTATTACTCTTTTTTCCTTGTGGAGCTTTGGAAAGGAGAGAATTTGAATAAAGTAACTCTCGAAAACTCTTATTGGACGAGAGAGAGTCAATATGATATTGGCGTGGGTTCTACCAACTAAATGAAGAAGTTTTTTATTGGATAAATAGCGTATAATGATAGACGCTTCTTCGGCACACATGGAGACATACCTCCTGTAGCTGACCCCTGAATTCAAGGATACTGCCGGCTTTGTTACTAACTGATAGAAACCCCTTAGTACAACGTTCGTTTTTCATAAATGTCATAAGGTAGGTAGACCCGGTCTTGCGCTCATTCGGTTAAGTGGCACATTGTGCTAAGTGCTCGAACCGTTGGCTGATCTCAGCTGTATCGCCTCATGCAAATTATTTAAGCGAGAAAACAAGTGGCTACATAGGAGATCTATGGTGGACCACCAGCAGGAAGATCGAATGGCTTAGCGCATCCTGCACCTACTGGACCTGACTTCGTAGAATACTCTGATAGACTAGTCGAATGGCAATGGCCTAGTGGTTGTATCTGCTTGCCGATTCCTATTAAGAATACGAGAGCGACAAATGAGATGGAGATCTTGGCTATCATCAAACCATCCTCCCTCCGCTTATCTCTTTCCTTTCTATATGATAAGTCTACTCGCGCCTCAAGGGCCGGTCATTTACGCTCTCCACTGCATGAACAGCATTCCCAACTAGATCTATACGGCTTCCATTGTCTCCTTTTCGATTCCCGACTCTAGCTCATAGGTATCCATAAGAGCGACCAGCCTTGAATGCTTAAACCTATCAATCCTCTCCTAAATTTCTTTCTTTTTGTCGTTGGGCCAGGAGCAATCCATTCAGCACTTTCCGATGGGGACCAAAAGCCACTGGGCTACCAAGAAGTCGGATTCAGTTCAGTCCCGTTTTCAAGATCCAGTTCAGTGTTTGGGGATGGCTTGGTCCAAGCCCACATCCATAGTAGATGGACTTGAGCAGGCAAGTATGCCACCTACTGATATGATTGATTATGACAATTATGATATGGACTGGATGGTTGTGCAACCGATTGTACTGACTCGCTTACCCCTGAGAACACCTAAGACATGGGGGTTATTTACGCGAGTAAACCCAGCAAGGACCAAGATCTCGATCTAGCCTAGTTGGGGCTTTAGAGTCACATGACACAGTACCAAGAACGGGAGAACCAGTAACAATTTATACGGACTTCCAACCAACGGATCTTCTCACCTTTGGACCGGAACCTTTAGCTTTTTCCTACTCGGTCTACAGCTTGGTTTGAAATGAGGGAACCATACCGTGTGGTTGAAGCAGAGTACCGTTTTGCAGTGGATAGGGCACTATCTCTATTCGTAGAAGCATTGCGTATTGCTCTCACTAGGAAAGGGGGACATAGCCCCTACTATAGAGCAGGAATGGAAGGGAATGAGCTCGGCTGCTTCTCCCCCACACTTCTTTATTTCTCCGTGCCCCTATTTAGTTAGTATTTTCGAGTTAAGAGCGAGAAAACGAACTATTTCATTTAATAAAAAAAGTGCAACGGCTGTAGGGTGAAAAGGCCATGAGGATGGCTACAGCTTTGAAGCTCCTTTATCTACCATAAATAGAATGGAAGAGTTTTTTCTCACTATTGTTTCTGATGTAGGAGTTGGGGATGGAATGATTGATTCAAGCTTTGGTGGTACTAATCATGTCTCTGGGAGTAAACCAACTAGAGCGGCAAGGGAACATGCAGTACTGGAGAGGGGATCTCATAGAAATACTGATTCAAGTAATTTTAGAGTTACCAGAGATGCAATTGGTTTAGAAATATGTACTAGAAAATGGTAAACTAATACTGACTATTCTCTGTGGATATCTGGTTGGACACCAAGAATTTTGACCCCTATTTGAATGCAGAGTCAGAGTATAGACAGCTAAACAATGTTGTAATATATTTATCTACCAAATTAGAGTGCATAGTCATTTTTGTATTGATGTTCCCAGAAATTCAGTTCACTAGGGAACACCTTACAGGTTGGTCATGGGTATGGGTATGCGCCATACCCCTCAGTATGGAGCACATTGGGTCAGGATTGGATAGCAAGTGTTGTCGGTAGCCGGTATTAGGTAAAATGAAAAGCTCTATAAAAGCGAAGAAATGAAATCGAAGGCCGATGGTAAAGCTGGGGCGGATTTTGAGTTGACCAGTTCGCTGAGGGCAAGATTGGAAAGTGGTAGATGATATCAGGTACTCCGTATGAAGCGAGGCATGCGAAAAGAAATAGCAACAGGAAGAAGATGATTTTAATGGTAAGGTATCTTTATCTCGAGACAAATCGCGCGAGATTCCAGATGATGTGGAGCAAAGCGGAACCAATTGTATGGGCACAAGAGGAAAATAACTAGTTCTCTGAATTTTCTCATGCGAACAAGAAGAGAATTGAGGAGGAGAATAGAGCTCAGCAGAATAAGGTGAGGGAAAAAATTATGATGGACTCTCAAATTGTGGTGACTACACTTAGGTAGGCCACGTCACCTCAATACTGCTGCCCGTTGGATGCATCAAATTGGTTTCGCAGATCTCGCCTCGCACTCGCTTAGAGGTCGTGTCCTTTCTCTTCTCGTGCTCTTGCGGCGGACACATTGATTCTTCGTTCTCTGGTTGATGGCTTTCAAAAGTCAATTCCAGAAAGAGCCATTTGATCCCCATCAAAGTCTGCATTGAAACCCTTACACACTAATATACTTGATACTCGATCTATTTCACCGTACTTCTACTTCCTGACATTAAGAAAGTTTAAAACAAGGTCCTTCAAGAAGAAAGGAAGCACATGCTTGAGACCATTACGATTCCTGTTAGTGATGGTGCACTTGCTGCTAATGTTAGCTGTATTCAGTCTCTGAGTGGTCTACCTGTTGCTGCATCATAACCGGCTAACTCCTCTATTGGTTGCTGCTGGTTTATACCTGCATTCCAATCTGGTTTGATTTAGAGAGAAATCTCAATCCAGCCTCAATATTTTGGATTGATCAGACCGCCTATTATAGAAGAGATTGCTTGCTAAAAATAGTACCGCATTTGTGCTTAAGAAAAGGCTTTCTTGTCCGGGGTCTATATCCACTTTTAATACACCACGCACCCCACTACCAAAAACTTCTCTTTCAATTCTAAACAAAGAGAAAGCTCAGGCGGCTGCTCAACGAGGAGGTTCATGCTCGTTAACTTACACTTACTTTTAGCACTTTGCTACCAGTTCTCTCTCATCGTGGGCCAAGCAGTTTTCTCTCATAGATAAGAATATCCTGCTCTTAGCACCGGTTTTCACTTCGTGTAGCAGCTTCTTCTTCTTTTGTCTACTCAAACACTTCATCCATGAGAACCAAGTTTTGATCAATGATATATTCAAAAAGTAAGAGCTACTCTATTAATCTACATACCTTGTCTCCGGCCACCATGTTTTCTTCGAAGGGTGAAGGCGGATTCTCTGAACTTAAAATAAGGGCGAAGGATACATACAATATGCCGGGTCTAAAGTGAAGTAGTACAAACATAGGAAATCAGAGAAAAACTTAGAGTCTCCATAATCTAGACTTATCGGTTTCTTAATCGGTGTCTATCTTACTAAGATACTGGTGCAGCTTAAGGTGCTGGTGCTCCACCCCGCTCTAAGAAGTATGACTGTGATTTGCCAATACCAAAATGGGTAGTGTAGTGCTCGCTCCCCTTCTTCTTAATTCAGACTTTTTTCCACACACAACCTTCCTATAACTTTCTGACCTGGATCCAACCAAAGAAGGAAGATGTATGGCTCCCTCGAACAAAACAAGGAAGTATGGGAGTTACCGGTAGGCAATGACCACAGCCGAAGTAAAGTGATCAGCTCAAAGAAAGAAGGTGGTGGGGGCTTCGAAGAGTGAATAAGTTCGTTCGCAGTGATGTGTAATCTCTTCCAATCGAGAGAAGAGGTGTCAAAAATAAATGCTTTTACGCAGGCTTACTTGCTTAGTATGTATTTTTTATACAATCAAAGACCAAGGTTGTATGGATAGCAATTCTGGACCATAGGCATTGAAGGAAATATTCCCTGGAGGCAATAATAAAGTTATTATTTATTTCCTTATATCATGATAAATGTTTATTATTCATGCTAGAATTGTATTAACCGGAAACATAATACATGTGTGAATACATAGACAAACAGATTGTCACTAGTATGCCTCTACTTGACTAGCTAGTTGATCAAAGATGGTTATGTTTCCTAACCACAGACATGAGTTGTCATTTGATTAACAGGGTCACATCATTAGGAGAATGATGTGATTGACATGACCCATTCCGTTAGCTTAGCACCCGATCGTTTAGTATGTTGCTATAGCTTTCTTCATGACTTATACATGTTCCTATAACTATGAGATTATGCAACTCCCGTTTACCGGAGGAACACTTTGTGTGCTACCAAACGTCACAATGTAACTGGGTGATTATAAAGGTGCTCTACAGGTGTCTCCGAAGGTACTTGTTGGGTTGGCGTATTTCGAGATTAGGATTTGTCACTCCGATTGTCGGAGAGGTATCTCTGGGCCCTCTCGGTAATGCACATCACTTAAGCCTTGCAAGCATTGCAACTAATGAGTTAGTTGCGGGATGATGTATTACGGAATGAGTAAAGAGACTTGCCGGTAACGAGATTGAACTAGGTATTGAGATACCGACGATCGAATCTCGGGCAAGTAACATACCGATGACAAAGGGAACAACGTATGTTGTTATGTGGTCTGACCGATAAAGATCTTCGTAGAATATGTGGGAGCCAATATGAACATCTAGGTTCCGCTGTGAAACTATTTGTTATTGACCGAAGACGTGTCTCGGTCATGTCTACATAGTTCTCGAACCCGTAGGGTCCGCACGCTTAAAGTTTTGATGACGGTTATATTATGAGTTTATATGATTTGATGTACCGAAGGTTGTTCGGAGTCCCGGATATGATCTCGGACATGACGAGGAGTCTCGAAATGGTCGAGACATGAAGATTGATATATTGGAAGCCTATGTTTGGATATCGGAAGTGTTCCGGGTGAAATCGGGATTTTACCGGAGTACCGGGAGGTCACCGGAACCCCCCGCCCCCGGGGACTTAATGGGCCTAGGTGGAAGAGAGGAGAGGCGTCTAGGGCTGGGCCGCGCGCCCCTCCCCCCTAGTCCGACTAGGACAAGGAGAGGGGGGGCCCCCTTCCTTCTTCTCCTCCACTCTTTCCCCCTCCCAAGTCCTAATCCAACTAGGAAAGGGGTGAGTCCTACTCCCGGTGGGAGTAGGACTCCTCCTGGCGCGCCTCCTCCCTGGCCGGCCGCACCCCCCCCCTTGCTCCTTTATATACAGGGGCAAGGGGGCACCCCATAGACACAACAATTGATCGTTTGATCTTTTAGCCGTGTGCGGTGCCCCCCTCCACCATAGTCCACCTCGATATTGCTGTAGCGGTGCTTAGGCGAAGCCCTGCATCGGTAGAACATCAACATCGTCACCACGCCGTCATGCTGACGAAACTCTCCCTCAACACTCGGCTGGATCGGAGTTCGAGGGACGTCATCGGGCTGAACGTGTGCTGAACTCGGAGGTGTCGTACGTTCGGTACTTGATCGGTCAGATCGTGAAGACGTACGACTACATCAACCGCGTTGTGCTAACGCTTCTGCTTTCGGTCTACGAGGGTACGTGGACAACACTCTCCCCTCTCGTTGTTGTGCATCATCATGATCTTGCGTGTGCGTAGGAAATTTTTGAAATTACTACGTTCCCCAACAGTGGCATCCGAGCCAGGTTTTATGCGTAGATGTCATATGCACGAGTAGAACACAAGTGAGTTGTGGGCGATATAAGTCATACTTCTTACCAGCATGTCATACTTTGGTTCGGTGGTATTGTTGGATGAAGCGGCCCGGACCGACATTACGCGTACGCTTACGCGAGACTGGTTCTACCGACATGCTTTGCACACAGGTGGCTGGCGGGTGTCAGTTTCTCCAACTTTAGTTGAACCGAGTGTGGCTATGCCCGGTCCTTGCGAAGGTTAAAACAGCACCAACTTGACAAACTATCATTGTGGTTTTGATGCGTAGGTAAGAACGGTTCTTGCTAAGCCCGTAGCAGCCATGTAAAATTTGCAACAACAAAGTAGAGGACGTCTAACTTGTTTTTGCAGGGCATGTTGTGATGTGATATGATCAAGACATGATGCTAAATTTTATTGTATGAGATGATCATGTTTTGTAACTGAGTTATCGGCAACTGGCAGGAGCCATATGGTTGTTGCTTTATTGTATGCAATGCAATCACACTGTAATGCTTTACTTTACCACTAAGTGGTAGCGATAGTCGTGGAAGCATAATATTGGCGAGACGACAACGATTCCACGATGGAGATCAAGGTGTCGTGCCGGTGACGATGGTGATCATGACGGTGCTTCGGAGATGGAGATCACAAGCAGAAGATGATGATGGCCATACCATATCACTTATATTGATTGCATGTGATGTTTATCTTTTATGCATCTTATCTTGCTTTGATTGACGGTAGCATTATAAGATTATCTCTCACTAAATTTCAAGATAAAAAGTGTTCTCCCTGAGTATGCACCATTGCCAAAGTTCGTCGTGCCCAGACACCACGTGATGATCGGCTGTGATAAGCTCTACGTCCATCTACTATGGGTGCAAGCCAGTTTTGCATTCGCAGAATACTCACATTAAACTTGACGAGCCTAGCATATGCAGATATGGCCTCGGAACACTGGGACCGAAAGGTCGAGCATGAATCATTTAGTAGATATGATCAACATAGTGATGTTCACAATTGAAAACTACTCCATTTCACGTGACGATCGGTTATGGTTTAGTTGATTTGGATCACGTGATCACTTAGAAGATTAGAGGGATGTCTTTCTAAGTGGGAGTTCTTAAGTAATATGATTAATTGAACTTAAATTTATCATGAACTTAGTACCTGATAGTATCTTGCTTGTCTATGTTGATTGTAGATAGATGGCCCGTGTTGTTGTTCCGTTGAATTTTAATGTGTTCCTTGAGAAAGCAAAGTTGAAAGATGATGGTAGCAATTACACAGACTGGGTCCGTAACTTGAGGATTATCCTCATTGCTGCTCAGAAGAATTACATCCTGCAAGCACCACTGTGTGTCAGGCCTGCTGCTGATGCAACTGACGACGTTAAGAACGTCTGGCAGAGCAAAGCTGATGACTACTCGATAGTTCAGTGTGCCATGCTTTACGGCTTAGAACCGGGACTTCAACGACGTTTTGAACGTCATGGAGCATATGAGATGTTCCAAGAATTGAAGTTAATATTTCAAGCAAATGCCCGGATTGAGAGATATGAAGTCTCCAATAAGTTCTACAGCTGCAAGATGGAGGAGAATAGTTCTGTCAGTGAACATATACTCAGAATGTCTGGGTACCATAATCACTTGACTCAGCTGGGAGTTAATCTTCCGGTTGATAGTGTCATTGACAGAGTTCTACAATCACTGCCACCAAGCTACAAGAGCTTCATGATGAACTACAATATGCAAGGGATGGATAAGAAAATTCCTGAGCTCTTCACAATGCTAAAAGCTGCGGAGGTAGAAATCAAGAAGGAGCATCAAGTGTTGATGGTCAGTAAGACCGCCAGTTTCAAGAAGGGCAAAGAGAACAACAAGGGGAACTTCAAGAAGAACAGCAAGCAAGTTGCTGCTCAGGGGAAGAAACCCAAGTCTGGACCTAAGCCTGAGACTGAGTGCTTCTACTGCAAGCAGACTGGTCACTGGAAGCGGAACTGCCCCAAGTATTTGGCGGATAAGAAGCATGGCAAGGTGAACAAAGGTATATGTGATATACATGTTATTTATGTGTACCTTACTAGAGCTCGCAGTAGCACCTGGGTATTTGATACTGGTTCTGTTGCTAATATTTGCAACTCGAAATAGGGACTAAGGATTAAGCGAACACTGGCAAAGGACGAGGTGACGATGCGCGTGGGAAATGGTTCCAAAGTCGATGTGATCGCGCTCGGCACGCTACCTCTACATCGACCTTCGGGATTAGTATTAGACCTAAATAATTGTTATTTGGTGACAGCATTGAGCTTGAACATTATATCTGGATCTTGTTTAATGCGAGACGGTTATTCATTTAAATCAGAGAATAATGGTTGTTCTATTTATATGAGTAATATATTTTATGGTCATGCACCCTTAAAGAGTGGTCTATTTTTTGAATCTCGATAGTAGTGATACACATATTCATATGTTGAAGCCAAAAGATGCAGAGTTGATAATGATAGTGCAACTTATTTGTGGCACTGCCGTTTAGGTCATATCGGTGTAAAGCGCGTGAAGAAACTTCATACTGATGGACTTTTGGAACCACTTGATTATGAATCACTTGGTACTTGCGAACCGTGCCTCATAGGCAAGATGACTAAAACACCGTTCTCCAGAACTATGGAGAGAGCAACAGATTTGTTGGAAATCATACATACAGATGTATGTGGTTTTGGGTTTCGTAGTAATTTCAAAAAAATTCCTACGCACACCCAAGATCATGGTGATGCATAGAAACGAGAGGGGGAGAGTGTGATCTACGTACCCTTGTAGATCGACAACGGAAGCGTTAACTTGGTTGATGTAGTCGTACGTCTCCACGGCCCGACCGATCAAGCACCGAAACTACGGCACCTCCGAGTTCTAGCACACGTTCAGCTCGATGACGATCCTTGGACTCCGATCTAGCAAAGTGTCGGGGAAGAGTTCCGTCAGCACGATGGTGTGGTGACGATCTTGATGTACTACCGTCGCAGGGCTTCGCCTAAGCACCGCTACAATACTATCGAGGACTATGGCGGGAGGGGGCACCGCACACGGCTAAGAATATGATCATGTGGATCAACTTGTGTGTCAAGGGGTGCCCCCTGCCCCCGTATATAAAGGATCAAGGGGAGGAGGCCGGCCGGCCTCTATGGCGCGCCAAGGAGGAGTCCTCCTCCTAGTAGGAGTAGGACTCCTAGTAGGAGTAGGACTCCTACTAGGAGGGGGAAAGAAGTGGGGAGGGAGAAGGAAAGGGGGGCGCCGCCCCCCTTCTCCTAGTCCAATTTGGACCAGGGGGGAGGAGGCGCGCGGCCCACCTTTGGCTGCCCCTCTCTCTCTCCACTAAGGCCCATATGGCCCATTACTTCTCCCGGGGGGGTTCCGGTAACCCTCCGGCTCTCCGATTTTCTCCGAAATCACCCGGAACACTTTCGGTGTCCGAATATAGCCGTCCAATATATCAATCTTTATGTCTCGACCATTTCGAGACTCCTCGTCATGTCCATGATCACATCCGGGATTCCGAACTAACTTCGGTACATCAAAACTCATAAACTCATAATATAACTATCATCGAAACCTTAAGCGTGCGGACCCTACAGGTTCGAGAACAATGTAGACATGACCGAGACACGTCTCCGGTCAATAACCAATAGCGGAACCTGGATGCTCATATTGGCTCCTACATATTCTACGAAGATCTTTATCGGTCAGACCGCATAACATCATACGTTGTTCCCTTTGTCATCGGTATGTTACTTGCCCGAGATTCGATCGTCGGTATCTCAATACCTAGTTCAATCTCGTTACCGGCAAGTCTCTTTACTCGTTTCGTAATACATCATCTTGCAACTAACTCATTAGTTGTAATGCTTGCAAGGCTTATGTGATGTGCATTACCGAGAGGGCCCAGAGATACCTCTCCTACAATCGGAGTGACAAATCCTAATCTCGAAATACGCCAACCCAACATTCACCTTTGGAGACACCTGTAGAGCTCCTTTATAATCACCCAGTTACGTTGTGACGTTTGGTGGCACACAAAGTGTTCCTCCGGCAAACGGGAGTTGCATAATCTCATAGTCATAGGAACATGTATAAGTCATGAAGAAAGCAATAGCAACATACTAAACGATCGCGTGCTAAGCTAATGGAATGGGTCATGTTAATCACATCATTCTTCTAATGATGTGATCCCGTTAATCAAATAACAACTCTTCTGTTCATGGTTAGGAAACATAACCATCTTCGATTAACGAGCTAGTCAAGTAGAGGCATACTAGTGACACTCTGTTTGTCTATGTATTCACACATGTATTATGTTTCCGGTTAATACAATTCTAGCATGAATAATAAACATTTATCATGATATAAGGAAATAAATAATAACTTTATTATTGCCTCTAGGGCATATTTCCTTCAGTCTCCCACTTGCACTAGAGTCAATAATTTAGATTACACAGTAATGATTCTAACACCCATGGAGCCTTGGTGTTGATCATGTTTTGCTCGTGGAAGAGGCTTAGTCAACGGGTCTGCAACATTCAGATCCGTATGTATCTTGCAAATCTCTATGTCTCCCACCTGCACTAGATCCCGGATGGAATTGAAGCGTCTCTTGATGTGCTTGGTTCTCTTGTGAAATCTGGATTCCTTTGCCAAGGCAATTGCACCAGTATTGTCACAAAAGATTTTCATTGGACCCGATGCACTAGGTATGACACCTAGATCAGATATGAACTCCTTCATCCAGACTCCTTCATTTGCTGCTTCCGAAGCAGCTATGTACTCAGCTTCACATGTAGATCCCGCTACAACGCTTTGTTTAGAACTGCATCAACTGACAGCTCCACCGTTTAATGTAAACACGTATCCGGTTTGCGATTTAGAATCGTCCGGATCAGTGTCAAAGCTTGCATCAACGTAACCTTTTACGATGAGCTCTTTGTCACCTCCATAAATGAGAAACATATCCTTAGTCCGTTTCAGGTATCTTAGGATGTTCTTGACCGCTGTCCAGTGATCCACTCCTGGATCACTTTGGTACCTCCCTACTAGACTTATAGCAAGGCACACATCAGGTCTGGTACACAGCATTGCATACATGATAGAGCCTATGGCTGAAGCATAGGGAACATCTTTCATTTTCTCCCTATCTGCAGTGGTCGGGCATTGAGTCTTACTCAACTTCACACCTTGTAACACAGGCAAGAACCCTTTCTTTGCTTGATCCATTTTGAACTTCTTCAAAACTTAGTCAAGGTATGTGCTTTGTGAAAGTCCAATTAAGTTTCTTGATCTATCTCTATAGATCTTAATGCCTAATATGTAAGCAGCTTCACTGAGGTCTTTCATTGAAAAACTCTTATTCAAGTATCCCTTTATGCTATCCAAAAATTCTATATCATTTCCAATCAGTAATATGTCATCCACATATAATATCAGAAATGCTACAGAGCTCCCACTCACTTTCTTGTAAATACAGGCTTCTCCGAAAGTCTGTATAAAACCAAATGCTTTGATCACACTATCAAAGCGTTTATTCCAACTCCGAGAGGCTTGCACCAATCCATAAATGGATCGCTGGAGCTTGCACACTTTGTTAGCTCCCTTTGGATCGACAAAACCTTCTGGTTGCATCATATACAACTCTTCTTCCAGAAATCCATTCAGGAATGCAGTTTTGACATCCATCTGCCAAATTTCATAATCATAAAATGCGGCAATTGCTAACATGAGTCGGACAGACTTAAGTATCGCTACGGGTGAGAAGGTCTCATCGTAGTCAATCCCTTGAACTTGCCGAAAACCTTTTGTGACAAGTCGAGCTTTGTAGACAGTAATATTACCGTCGGCGTCAGTCTTCTTCTTGAAGATCCATTTATTCTCAATTGCTTGCCGATCATCGGGCAAGTCAACCAAAGTCCATACTTTGTTCTCATACATGGATCCCATCTCAGATTTCATGGCTTCAAGCCATTTTGCGGAATCTGGGCTCACCATCACTTCTTCATAGTTCGTAGGTTCATCATGATCTAGTAGCATGACTTCCAGAACAGGATTACCGTACCACTCTGGCATGGATCTCACTCTGGTTGATCTACGAGGTTCAGTAGTATCTTGTTCTGAAGTTTCATGATCATCATCATTAGCTTCCTCACTAACTGGTGTAGGTGTCACAGAAACAGTTTTCTGTGATGCACTACTTTCCAATAAGGGAGCAGGTACAGTTACCTCGTCAAGTTCTACTTTCCTCCCACTCACTTCTTTCGAGAGAAACTCCTTCTCCAGAAAGTTTCCGAACTTAGCAACAAAAGTCTTGCCTTCGGATCTGTGATAG
Source organism: Triticum urartu (assembly GCF_056163025.1). Taxonomy (NCBI): domain Eukaryota; kingdom Viridiplantae; phylum Streptophyta; class Magnoliopsida; order Poales; family Poaceae; genus Triticum; species Triticum urartu. Next base: position 125,108,552 of record NC_141873.1, read on the forward strand.
AAGGTGTATCCAATAGTTTCCTTTGGATATCCTATGAAGACACATTTCTCCGATTTGGGTTCGAGCTAATCAGGTTGAAGCTTTTTCACATAAGCATCGCAGCCCCAAACTTTCAGAAACGACAACTTTGGTTTCTTGCCAAACCATAGTTCATAAGGTGTCGTCTCAATGGATTTTGATGGTGCCCTATTTAACATGAATGCGGCCGTCTCCAAAGCATAACCCCAAAACGATAGCGGTAAATCAGTAAGAGACATCATAGATCGTACCATATCTAGTAAAGTACGATTACGACATTCGGACACACCATTACGTTGTGGTGTTCCGGGTGGCATGAGTTGTGAAACTATTCCGCATTGTTTCAAATGTACACCAAACTCGTAACTCAAATATTCTCCTCCACGATCAGATCGTAGAAACTTTATTTTCTTGTTATGATGATTTTCAACTTCACTCTGAAATTCTTTGAACTTTTCAAACGTTTCAGACTTATGTTTCATTAAGTAGATATACCCATATCTGCTTAAGTCATCTGTGAAGGTGAGAAAATAACGATATCTGCCACGAGCCTCAATATTCATCGGACCACATACATCTGTATGTATGATTTCCAACAAATCTGTTGCTCTCTCCATAGTACCGGAGAACGGTGTTTTAGTCATCTTGCCCATGAGGCACGGTTCGCAAGTACCAAGTGATTCATAATCAAGTGGTTCCAAAAGTCCATCAGTATGGAGTTTCTTCATGCGCTTTACACCGATATGACCTAAACGGCAGTGCCACAAATAAGTTGCACTATCATTATCAACTCTGCATCTTTTGGCTTCAACACTATGAATATGTGTGTCACTACTATCGAGATTCAATAAAAATAGACCACTCTTTAAGGGTGCATGACCATAAAAGATATTACTCATATAAATAGAACAACCATTATTCTCAGATTTAAATGAATAACCGTCTCGCATCAAACAAGATCCAGATATAATGTTCATGCTTAACGCTGGCACCAAATAACAATTATTTAGGTCTAATATTAATCCCGAAGGTAGATGTAGAGGTAGCGTGCCGACTGCGATCACATCGACTTTGGAACCGTTTCCCATGCGCATCGTCACCTCGTCCTTAGCCAATCTTCGCTTAATCCGTAGTCCCTGTTTCGAGTTGCAAATATTAGCAACAGAACCAGTATCAAATACCCAGGTGCTACTGCGAGCATTATTAAGGTACACATCAATAACATGTATATCACATATACCTTTGTTCACCTTGCCATCCTTCTTATCCGCCAAATACTTGGGGCAGTTCCGCTTCCAGTGACCAGTCTGCTTGCAGTAGAAGCACTCAGTTTCAGGCTTAGGCCCAGGTTTGGGTTTCTTATCTTGAGTAGCAACTTGCTTGCTGTTCTTTTTGAAGTTCCCCTTCTTCTTCCCTTTGCCCTTTTTCTTGAAACTAGTGGTCTTGTTGACCATCAACGCTTCATGCTCCTTCTTGATTTCTACCTCCGCAGCTTTCAGCATTGCAAAGAGCTCGGGAATAGTCTTATTCATCCCTTGCATATTATAGTTCATCACGAAGCTCTTGTAGCTTGGTGGCAGTGATTGGAGAATTCTGTCAATGACGCAATCATCTGGAAGATTAACTCCCAATTGAATCAAGTGATTATTATACCCAGACATTTTGAGTATATGTTCACTGACAGAACTGTTCTCTTCCATCTTGCAGCTATAGAACTTATTGGAGACTTCATATCTCTCAGTCCGGGCATTTGCTTGAAATATTAACTTCAACTCCTGGAACATCTCATATGCCCCATGACGTTCAAAATGTCGTTGAAGTCCCGATTCTAAGCCGTAAAGCATGGCACATTGAACTATCGAGTAGTCATCAGCTTTGCTCTGCCAGACGTTCATAACATCTGGTGTTGCTCCAGCAGCAGGCCTGGCACCCAGCGGTGCTTCCAGGACGTAATTCTTCTGTGCAGCAATGAGGATAATCCTCAAGTTACGGACCCAGTCCGTGTAATTGCTACCATCATCTTTCAACTTTGCTCTCTCAAGGAATGCATTAAAATTCAATGGAACAACAGCACGGGCCATCTATCTACAATCAAACATACATAAGAAAGATACTATCATGTACTAAGTTCATGATAAATTTAGGTTCAATTAATCATATTACTTAAAGAACTCCCACTTAGATAGACATCCCTCTAATCCTCTAAGTGATTACATGATCCAAGTCAACTAAACCATGTCCGATCATCACGTGAGATGGAGTAGTTTCGTTGGTGAACATCACTATGTTGATCATATCTACTATATGATTCACGCTCGACCTTTCGGTCTCTGGGTTCCGAGGCCATATCTGTATATGCTTGGCTCGTCAAGTGTAACCTGAGTATTCCGCGTGTGCAACTGTTTTGCACCCGTTGTATTTGAACGTAGAGCCTATCACACCCGATCATCACGTGGTGTCTCAGCACGAAGAACTTTCGCAACGGTACATACTCAGGGAGAACACTTCTTGATAATTAGTGAGAGATCATCTTATAATGCTACCGTCAATCAAAGCAAGATAAGATGCATAAAAGATAAACATCACATGCAATCAATATAAGTGATATGATATGGCCATCATCATCTTGTGCTTGTGATCTCCATCTTCGAAGCACCGTCGTGATCACCATCATCACCGGCGCGACACCTTGATCTCCATCATAGCATCGTTGTCGTCTCGCCAATCTTATGCTTCCACGACTATCGCTACCGCTTAGTGATAAAGTAAAGCATTACAACGCGATTGCATTGCATACAATAAAGCGACAACCATATGGCTCCTGCCAGTTGCCGATAACTCGGTTACAAAACATGATCATCTCATACAATAAAATTTAGCATCATGTCTTGACCATATCACATCACAACATGCCCTGCAAAAACAAGTTAGACGTCCTCTACTTTGTTGTTGCAAGTTTTACGTGGCTGCTACGGGCTTAAGCAAGAACCAATCTTACCTACGCATCAAAACCACAACGATAGTTTGTCAAGTTGGTGATGTTTTAACCTTCGCAAGGACCGGGCGTAGCCACACTCGGTTCAACTAAAGTTGGAGAAACTGTCACCCGCAAGCCACCTATGTGCAAAGCACGTCGGGAGAACCGGTCTCGCGTAAGCGTACGCGTAATGTCGGTCCGGGCCGCTTCGTCCAACAATACCGCCGAACCAAAGTATGACATGCTGGTAAGCAGTATGACTTATATCACACACAACTCACTTGTGTTCTACTCGTGCATATAACATCAACATATAAAACCTAGGCTCGGATGCCACTTTTGGGTTTCGTAGTAATTTCAAAAAAATTCCTACGCACACGCAAGATCATGGTGATGCATAGCAACGAGAGGGGGAGAGTGTGATCTACGTACCCTTGTAGATCGACAATGGAAGCGTTAACTTGGTTGATGTAGTCGTACATCTCCACGGCCCGACCGATCAAGCACCGAAACTACGGCACCTGCGAGTTCTAGCACACGTTCAGCTCGATGACGATCCCTGGACTCCGATCCAGCAAAGTGTCGGGGAAGAGTTCCGTCAGCATGACGGCGTGGTGACGATCTTGATGTACTACCGTCGCAGGGCTTTGCCTAAGCACCGCTACAATATTATTGAGGACTATGGTGGAAGGGGGCACCGCACACGGCTAAGAATATGATCACGTGGATCAACTTGTGTGTCAAGGGGTGCCCCCTGCCCCCGTATATAAAGGATCAAGGGGAGGAGGCCGGCCGGCCTCTATGGCGCGCCAAGGAGGAGTCCTCCTCCTAGTAGGAGTAGGACTCCTACTAGGAGGGGGAAAGAAGTGGGGAGGGAGAAGGAAAGGGGGGCGCCGCCCCCCTTCTCCTAGTCCAATTCGGACCAGGGGGAGGAGGCGCGCGTCCCACCTTTGGCTGCCCCTCTCCCTCTCCACTAAGGCCCATATGGCCCATTACTTCTCCCGGGGGGGTTTCGGTAACCCTCCGGCTCTCCGGTTTTCTCCGAAATCACCCGGAACACTTCCGGTGTCCGAATATAGCCGTCCAATATATCAATCTTTATGTCTCGACCATTTCGAGACTCCTCGTCATGTTCGTGATCACATTCGGGACTCCGACCTAACTTTGTTACGTCAAAACTCATAAACTCATAATATAACTGTCATCAAAACCTTAAGCGTGCGGACCCTACGGGTCGAGAACAATGTAGACATGACCGAGACACGTCTCCGGTCAATAACCAATAGCGAAACCTGGATTCTCATATTGGCTCCTACATATTCTACGAAGATGTTTATCGGTCAGACCGCATAACAACATACGTTGTTCCCTTTGTCATCGGTATGTTACTTGCCCGAGATTCGATCGTCGGTATCTCAATACCTAGTTCAATCTCGTTACCGGCAAGTCTCTTTACTCGTTCCGTAATACATCATCTCGCAACTAACTCATTAGTTGCAATGCTTGCAACGCTTATGTGATGTGCATTACCGAGAGGGCCCAGAGATACCTCTCCGACAATCGGAGTGACAAATCCTAATCTCGAAATACGCCAACCCAACATGTACCTTTGGAGACACCTGTAGAGTACCTTTATAATCACCCATTTACGTTGTGACGTTTGGTAGCACACAAAGTGTTCCTCCAGCAAACGGGAGTTGCATAATCTCATAGTCATAGGAACATGTATAAGTCATGAAGAAAGCAATAGCAACATACTAAATGATCGGGTGCTAAGCTAATGGAATGGGTTATGTCAATCAGATCATTCACCTAATGATGTGATCCCGTTAATCAAATAACAACTCTTTGTTTATGGTTAGGAAACATAACCATCTTTGATTAACGAGCTAGTCAAGTAGAGGCATACTAGTGACACTCTGTTTGTCTATGTATTCACACATGTATTATGTTTCCGTTTAATACAATTCTAGCGTGAATAATAAACATTTATCATGATATAAGGAAATAAATAATAACTTTATTATTGCCTCTAGGGCTTTTCCTTCATGTGGTCCGATGAATGTTGAGGCTCGTGGCGGATATCGTTATTTTCTCACCTTCACATATGATTTAAGCAGATATGGGTATATCTACTTAATGAAGCATAAGTCTGAAACATTTGAAAAGTTCAAAGAATTTTAGAGTGAAGTTGAAAATCATCGTAACAAGAAAATAAAGTTTCTGTGATCTAATCATGGAGGAGAATATTTGAGTTATGAGTTTGGTCTACATTTGAAACAATGCGGAATAGTTTCTCAACTCACGCCACCCAGAACACCACAGCGTAATGGTGTGTCCGAACATCGTAATCGTACTTTACTAGATATGGTGCGATCTATGATGTCTCTTACAGATTTACCGCTATCATTTTGGGGTTATGCTTTAGAGACGGCCGCATACACATTAAATAGGGCACCATCAAAATCCGTTGAGACAACGCCTTATGAACTGTGGTTTGGCAAGAAACCAAAGTTGTCGTTTCAGAAAGTTTGGGGCTGCGATGCTTATGTGAAAAAGCTTCAACCTGATAAGCTCGAACCCAAATCGGAGAAATGTGTCTTCATAGGATACCCAAAGGAGACTGTTGGGTACACCTTCTATCACAGATCCAAAGGCAAGACATTCATTGCTAAGAATGGATCCTTTCTAGAGAAGGAGTTTCTCTCGAAAGAAGTGTGTGGGAGGAAAGTAGAACTTGATGAGGTAACTATACCTGCTCCTCTATTGGAAAGTAGTGCATCACAGAAACCGGTTTATGTGACACCTACACCAATTAGTGAGGAAGTTAATGATGATGATCATGGAACTTCATATCAAGTTGCTACTGAACCTCGTAGATCAACCAGAGTAAGATCCGCACCAGAGTGGTACGGTAATCCTGTTCTGGAAGTCATACTACTAGATCATGATGAACCTACAAACTATGAAGAAGCGAAGGTGAGCCCAGATTCCGCAAAATGGCTTGAGGCCATGAAATCTGAGAAGGGATCCATGTATGAGAACAAAGTGTGGACTTTGGTTGACTTGCCCGTTGATCGGCAAGCAATTGAGAATAAATGGATCTTCAAGAAGAAGACTGACGCTGACGGTAATCTTATTATCTATAAAGCTCGACTTGTTGCAAAAGGTTTTCGACAAGTTCAAGGGATTGACTACGATGAGACCTTCTCACCCGTAGCAATGCTTAAGTCTGTCTGAATCATGTTAGCAATTGTCGCATTTTATGATTATGAAATTTGGCAAATGGATGTCAAAACTGCATTCCTGAATGGATTTCTGGAAGAAGAGTTGTATATGATGCAACCAGAAAGTTTTGTCAATCCAAAGGGAGCTAACAAAGTGTGCAAGCTCCAGCGATCCATTTATGGACTGGTGCAAGCCTCTCGGAGTTGGAATAAACGCTTTGATAGTGTGATCAAAGCATTTGGTTTTATACAGACTTTTGGAGAAGCCTGTATTTACAAGAAAGTGAGTGGGAGCTCTGTAGCATTTCTAATATTATATGTGGATGGCATATTGTTGATTGGAAATGATATAGAATTTCTGGATAGCATAAAGGGGTACTTGAATAAGATTTTTTCAATGAAAGACCTCGGTGAAGCTGCTTACATATTGTGCATCAAGATCTATAGAGATAGATCAAGACGCTTAATTGGACTTTCACAAAGCACATACCTTGACTAAGTTTTGAAGAAGTTCAAAATGGATCAAGCAAAGAAAGGGTTATTGCCTATGTTACAAGGTGTGAAGTTGAGTAAGACTCAATGCCCGACCACTGCAGAAGATAGAGAGAAAATGAAAGATGTTCCCTATGCTTCAGCCATAGGCTCTATCATGTATGCAATGATGTGTACCAGAGCTGATGTGTGCCTTGCTATAAGTCTAGCAGGGAGGTACCAAAGTAATCCAGGAGTGGATCACTGGACAGCGGTCAAGAACATCCTGAAATACCTGAAAAGGACTAAGGATATGTTTCTCGTTTATGGAGGTGACAAAGAGCTCATCGTAAACGGTTACGTTGATGCAAGCTTTGACACTGATCTGGACGATTCTAAATCGCAAACCGGATACGTGTTTATATTGAACGGTGGAGCTGTCAGTTGGTGCAGTTCTAAACAAAGTGTTGTGGCGGGATCTACATGTGAAGCGGAGTACATAGCTGCTTCGGAAGCAGCAAATGAAGGAGTCTGGATGAAGGAGTTCATATCCGATCTAGGTGTCATACCTAGTGCATCGGGTCCAATGAAAATCTTTTGTGACAATACTGGAGCAATTGCCTTGGCGAAGGAATCCAGATTTCACAAGAGAACCAAGCACATCAAGAGACGCTTCAATTCCATCCGGTATTTAGTCCAGGTGAGAGACATAGAAATTTGCAAGATACATACGGATCTGAATGTTGCAGACCCGTTGACTAAGCCTCTTCCACGAGCAAAACATGATCATCACCAAGGCTCCATGGGTGTTAGAATCATTACTGTGTAGTCTAGATTATTGACTCTAGTGCAAGTGGGAGACTGAAGGAAATATGCCCTAGAGGCAATAATAAAGTTATTATTTATTTCCTTATATCATGATAAATGTTTATTATTCATGCTAGAATTGTATTAACCGGAAACATAATACATGTGTGAATACATAGACAAACAGATTGTCACTAGTATGCCTCTACTTGACTAGCTCGTTGATCAAAGATGGTTATGTTTCCTAACCATGGAGAATGATGTGATTGACATGACCCATTCTGTTAGCTTAGCACCCGATCGTTTAGTATGTTGCTATTGCTTTCTTCATGACTTATACATGTTCCTATAACTATGAGATTATGCAACTCCAGTTTACCGGAGGAACACTTTGTGTGCTACCAAACTTCACAACGTAACTGGGTGATTATAAGGTGCTCTACAGGTGTCTCCGAAGGTACTTGTTGGGTTGGCGTATTTCTAGATTAGGATTTGTCACTCCGATTGTCGGAGAGGTATCTCTGGGCCCTCTCGGTAATGCACATCACATAAGCCTTGCAAGCATTGCAACTAATGAGTTAGTTGCGGGATGATGTATTACAGAACGAGTAAAGAGACTCGCCGGTAACGAGATTGAACTCGGTATTGAGATACCAACGATCGAATCTCGGGCAAGTAACATACCGATGACAAAGGGAACAACGTATGTTGTTATGCGGTCTGACCAATAAAGATCTTCGTAGAATATGTGGGAGCCAATATGAACATCTAGGTTCCGCTATTGGTTATTGACCGGAGACGTGTCTCGGTCATGTCTACATAGTTCTCGAACCCGTAGGGTCCGCACGCTTAAAGTTTCGATGACGGTTATATTATGAGTTTATATGATTTGATGTACCGAAGGTTGTTCAAAGTCCCGGATATGATCTCGAACATGACGAGGAGTCTCAAAATGGTCGAGACATGAAGATTGATATATTGGAAGCCTATGTTTGGATATAGGAAGTGTTCCGGGTGAAATCGGGATTTTACCGGAGTACCGGGAGGTTACCGGACCCCCCCCTCCCCGGGGACTTAATGGGCCTTAGTGGGCCTAGGTGGAAGAGAGGAGAGGCGGCTACGGCTTCGCCGCGCGCCCCTCCCCCCCAGTCCGAATAGGACAAGGAGAGGGGGGCGGCGCCCCCCCTTCCTTCTTCTCCTCCACTCTTTCCCCCTCCCAAGTCCTAATCCAACTAGGATAGGGGGAGTCCTACTCCCGATGGGAGTAGGACTCCTCCTGGCACGCCTCCTCCCTGGCTGGCCGCACCCCCCTTGCTTCTTTATATACAGGGGCAGGGGCACCCCATAGACACAACAATTGATCGTTTGATCTTTTAGCTGTGTGCGGTGCCCCCCTCCACCATAGTCCACCTCGATATTGCTGTAGCGTTGCTTAGGAAAAGCCCTGGGTCGGTAGAACATCAACATCGTCACCACGCCGTCGTGCTGACGAAACTCTCCCTCAACACTCGGCTGGATCAGAGTTCGAGGGACGTCATCGGGCTGAACATGTGCTGAACTCGGAGGTGTCGTACGTTCGGTACTTGATCGGTCGGATCGTGAAGACGTACGACTACATCAACCGCGTTGTGCTAACGCTTCCGCTTTCGGTCTACGAGGGTACGTGGACAACACTCTCCCCTCTCGTTGCTGTGCATCACCATGATCTTGCGTGTGCGTAGGAAATTTTTTGAAATTACTATGTTCCCCAACAGGCATAGCAGCACATAGGTATTCTCTCTTCTTTCTCAATTCAGGGAGGACACTATCTTAATTCTTGTGAAAAAAGCAGAAGCAACTGAAAGGGCAGCAGTATTATATGAGTTCTAAAAACAAGGGCGAAAAAAGTCATGTATGATTGTGGTAAAAAGCCTTCAATAGAAGGGAATAGCAACCTGACTAGAAATTCATAGCTGACTAGCATATGAACGAGTTGGTCAGGCTATGAATGAAGGCTACTACTCTTCAGGAAGAAGGTACTAATAACTCGCTCAGAGGTTCAGTCAAGCTCCTCACTCTTGGTCTGGCGGGGCATATTAGATATAGTTGTGGTGTTTTGAAAGCTTCTTATTTTTTTCTAATACTATAGTAGGAGTAGGTCAGGTACAGCTTCTTATACTAGGGATGCTTTTTTGAATCATTGAAAAAGCTTTCAATAGTCTTAGTAAGTTTCAGAAAGGAGAATACCAAGGTTGAATCAAAGATAAAAGTCAAGCAGGTCACACTGCCGATGAGTTGTGTAGGAAGGATTGCTTGTCAAGCTCTTGCGGAATTTGGACTTATTATTTTGACTTATGGTTCTGAGAAAAACCCTTTTCTATATTAGGCTTTTAGATCTACGAGTTACGAGAGAGATCTCTGAAAGTATAAGCAAGATACTCTTACACCAGAAAGATAGTATAAGCTAGTTCTCACTAGCCGGGCCCTTACTCCTACTACTCACCAACCGAGCCCTTAATCCCATCTACTACTTCTTATTAAAGATGCAAGTGCAGAGGGGAATTTCGCAAGCTAGGAGGAATAGAAAATCCTAACTAAGAAACAATCAATCAGTCCACTAAGTCTGTTAAGTAAGAGTTATACAAAATACTCTGATTAAATGTAAGAGTGACTCAATCCCAAAAGTCAATCCAGCCAGACGATTTTCAACAACAAAGGAGTTCACCGTGGAAAGATAAAGTCTAATGACAGACACTGGTAATTCTCTCACTGGGCCAGCCACTAGAATCAGTCAATGAAAAAGCAAGCAAGGAGATGTCCTCACTGGACATTTATCCTATTTGTGAAATCCTTTCTATGTTTCTGAGACCCAGAAACCTGTCAAGTAAGTAGGGATTTCTTTCTCCCCATCCATGGTTTCTTTTAATTTTTTATAGGCATCCGGCGCATGCATACAACCATTCCTTCTTCTCCTCGGAATGTCAGGTCGGTCGAAAAGAAAGCACGGTGTAGCTGGCATCAGCATCTCTTGTTAGGTTCGCACGCACAAGGGTGGTAGGTAGGTCTCTTTACGTGTCCCGCGAGGCTTTGATCTTTCCATGTATTGGCGCATAGAGATTTGACTGAGCAGTTGTATTTCTTTTATGCACATTTACTTATGTTGATAGAGGGAGTGGGATGAAAAACGCATAGTAGGAGATTGCCTACCTACCACGTCTCGTAGGAGACCCAAACCTCGCATACGGGTGGACCGAGTCGGGTGAGTAGCCTGGATTGCTAAGTTCTACCTCCGTTTGATCCTCTACCGGCTCTAGTGGTCATATAAAGGAACACAAGCAGGTAACCACTTAGGGAACTAGGACCCGGTATCTGTTGATTCCACTGGAGTGACTTACTCTCGGAGGGAGCACCAGTTCTTGAATCCGTTAGTAGTACACGTCGGCGCGCGAGCACTACTGTATCAGAACTTACTTTTTTATTCCATTTTCGTGCTTAAACAACGATTCACCCGTGGGATGATCAGTGGGGTTGATGCCCTGTAATCATACATAGTTGGACTTGTGCGTGCCTTGCTTGTACAATCAAAAGCTGCAGGAGGAACCTTCCATGGAGGACAGGCGGTGAGCTCTGGATCCTAGGACTGTGACATGATGCAACACTTCCCATTTTAGGCGGAGCTTGCTTTGGGACTGTGGATACACGACCTTTTTGAGGACAATGTCGCCTTGGAGAATACTCGCTCTTCAACTCGGAGTCGTAGAAGCTAGTGTTGTCTTGCTTGCTTGAAACGTGCTTGAGGAGTGATGTGTCTCGTATTCAAGCGACGTTGCTTCGGAGAGCGACCACCAAGGAGCATCTTGAAGTGGAGTATGACGACTTCTGCTCCAATGGAGAAAGGTATGCGCTTGTGAGGCGGCTTTTGCTTGCAGAGTTGCTTTTGAAGATGATCCACTCCATTTTCTCAGAAGAGAAGTCAGAACATGTGTTTTTCATGACCCGGACGATAGAGAGCACTTTCCAATAAGCATTACAGACTGATCACATGGTACTCTCTCTACGCCCAATGGACCCTCCTCTACTGCGCCAGGAAGTAAAGCTAGATCGACGTGTTATAAGCCATCACCGTAGCGGAGAGAAGCTAGATGGCTTATCGATTGCTAGCTGTCAGCATAGGTAGTATTTTGGTACCAACATGCCAAGCTAGCAGAATTCTGCACAGGGAAACAACATCTTGAACTTGGAAATGATCGTTTCAACGAAAACTGTCTATTTATGAGAAATGCTATGTTATGTTTTTTTCGCCCGGTGAGTAGATACAATCGAGGTATTGATCTGTTTTGCTACTAGGAGGGGGGTTTGGGTACACGCTAGCTCTTTCTCATATAGCTAAAAAACAAGTGATTTTGTCTTGTCAAAGTAAAATACTCGGGGCAATCTACTCATATCAAGCGGGTCTTAGCGGAGTCCAATTTATCAAAGTTTCACTGTGACCTTTATTCTGGTTACGGGCAAGCAAGAAAGGGCGAATACGGGAGTTTTATTTTCTTTCTGGGCAACTTTCCCAACTCGTTCCACAAGAGATAAAAAGGATATAATGGTGATGAAGACAAAGCGCATAGAGCGCATATAGTTACCTTTTCATTTAATGAATTTCGTATACAGAAGCAAGTTCTCATATCGGATCTGGAGATGCTTTCCTGTTGGTTAATGGTCCTACCCGTATCGATCCTTCTATTGAGAAGCACCATCCGGAAAATGAATTACCCGCAGCTCGAGCAGAACTACTCCGAAAGTCATCTTAAGTAACTTAGGTTACCTAAAGTCACACTAGTGCCTCCATCTCAAGGAATCTATAAAAGATACCAGAAAGCCCCAAGAAGATATGGATGCAATAAACTCTCTGAGCCGAGAGGTGAAAGTTCCGGTGGTGATGGTGGGCGGGCCAGTCGATCCGTACTGGTGCTTACGTTTGGCTTTGCTCCTATCTTAGCAATCCAAACTTACTATTCAAGATGGGTTCCTGGTAGGCTAGAGCCACCTACTCAATGCGATCTTCCGAATGGAATGTATCAAGAGCGTTCTTCCTTTGGTCACTCAGGTTAAGGAAACTAAGGAAGATTCGTATGGCTAAGGAATTCAGGGCTGATAGAGCTCTTGGGAAGAAGTCAGTATCCAGCTTTCTTTCATTGATATCACAATAACAAGAGAGGAAAGGACAGCCTTTCAAGAGAAGATAGGTTTGTTTTTCATTAAGGAATTGCGGAAAGTATTGCTTGTTTCCCAGATCCGGTATCAGGACCTGTCGATAGATGGGATGGACCCACCCGTTTGACTCTTATGAATTGATAGTTAGATACTATTGCTAAAGGAAAGTAAAGATAGTGGTTTGTGTTGCAAAAAGCTAGTTCAAGGTTAGGCTCCGTCAAACAGAGTCGTCAAGAACGAAAAGCTGAAAGAATGATGTGTCAAACAATGATTGCGCACAGAGGTTAGTTAAGTATAGGAACTATTGTCCCTAACGAGAAGTATGCTACTGTCCCAATAAAAGGATAGTTGGACGCTATCGATTGAGGGAATAGGGATAGGTGGTTAAACGCGATGTTGTGCCTAACTATATAGAACGGTGATCCATGAAGAGAAGTCGGCCAGCTATTAAGTTAGAGAAGTCATCAACCTATTGCTAGTGTCAGTTCAGTTAAGGGAAGTCATCAACCTATTACTAGTGTCAGTTCTCTTCTTCCTCTCTACCAATTGAAAGTAAGTATTGATTTCACCTAGTAGGGACAAAGAAAATTAGGGTGGTCAAGTACAGTATGCCTGGAGTTTGTAGTGCCCACTAGATATCATTGGCAAGTTACAGAAGTCTTTCTCTCTTCTAAGATATCATTGGTCAGTGCAGCGAGGGGCAACCATCATTTCTATTGCTCTGTAAAGAAAAGATAGGACAAGGGTATTGCTCCACCCAATGGAGATAAAGCACGAGGATCCATTAAGGGCGTATTGAATCGATAAGAAGCACTTGAATTCTAGTGGGCCCGACTACCCAACACTAGCCCCGGATCATTTATGTATTATCAATTGATAGTAGGGGCAGGTAGGGGAAACTCTTTATATCAATTAAGTAAACTATTGATTGTATTGTGGGCTGGGATCCTACTTCTATAGCGAAGTAAAGAAGTGTGGAATGCGCTATCTCGAAGTAAAGAAGTGTGGCTTGATAGATAAGTTGCACAAACCTTTGAGCTTGATACGATATAGTCTAGCGATTAGTTCATAGATGGGAAGCTCCATTCTCCCATTGTTCGGGACTCTCATTATTCTGTTCAGAAAGTAGTCGGTATCGTCCTTTATTCAATTAGCAAGGCAGTGCTGGTTGATTTCATCGTTTCTAGGTATACCCTCTCCCTTTTCTACGAAGGTTTGCTGCTCCGCCTACACCAGTGAATTATTCTATTCTTCTCCTGTGGTTCAGTTTGTGGGGAAATCAGAATTCACCATTGAATCATGTGGATCAGCTCCCTTACATAATAATATTTCACTGTATCAGCTACGAGGGGAAAATCTGAAAGATAGAGGATAGAGAGTGAGAGAAAGAGTGTGAGACTTGCACCGCTCTCCATTTCGTGGGGATTTCGACGATTCTGGGGTGATTGCACTATTTCTTTACCTGTTCAATTTCTAACGAATCAAGATATCCTCTTGTTCCGGTATAAATAGTAGCTATCTGCTCTTCCACTGGGAGAGGATTTGCCTGGGATTTTTTAAGCAATTCCCTTAATTGTCGACCCCTTGCCAGATGATTCTGACTTGTTTTATCGAGAGCAGAGGCGAATTGTGCAAAGGCCTATCACTTTGCGAATTGAGCTACTTCCAATTTGGATTTTCCAGCTACTTGTTTCATGGCTTTAATTTGAGTCGCGGATCCTACTCTGGAAACAAAAATACCCACATTAATAGCGGGTCAAATTCCGACATTGAATAGATCCGCAGATAAGAATATTTGTCCATCTGTAATGGAGATTACTGATAACCCACAAGTATAGGGGATCGCAACCGTTTTCGAGGGTAGAGTATTCAACCCAAATTTATTGATTTGACACAAGGGTAGCCAAAGAATATTCTCAAGTATTAGTAGCTGAGTTGTCAATTCAACCACACCTGGAAACTTAATATCTGCAGCAAAGTGTTTAGTAGCAAAGTAATATGATAGTAGTGATAACGGTAACAAAAGGTAACAGTAGTAAAAGTAATGTTTTTGGTATTTTGTAGTGATGATAGCAATAGCAACAGAAAAGTAAATAAGCGGAGAACAATATATGGAAAGCTCGTAGGCAATGGATCGGTGATGGAGAATTATGCCGGATGCGGTTCATCATGTAACAGTCATAACCTAGGGTGACACAGAACTAGCTCCAGTTCGTCAATGTAATGTAGGCATGTATTCCAAATATAGCCATACGTGCTTATGGAAAAGAACTTGCATGACATCATTTGTCCTACCCTCCCGTGGCAGCGGGGTCCTTACGGAAACTAAGGGATATTAAGGCCTCCTTTTAATAGAGAACCGGAACAAAGCATTAACACATAGTGAATACATGAACTCCTCAAACTACGGTCATCACCGGTAAGTATCTCGATTATTGTCACTTCGGGGTTAATGGATCATAACACATAATAGGTGACTATAGACTTGCAAGATAGGATCAGTAACACTCATATATTGATGAAAACATAATAGGTTCAGATCTGAAATCATGGCACTCGGGCCCTAGTGACAAGCATTAAGCATAGCAAAGTCATAGCAACATCAATCTCAAAACATAGTGGACACTAGGGATCAAACCCTAACAAAACTAACTCGATTACATGATAGATCCCATCCAACCCATCACCGCCCAGCAAGTCTATGATGGAATTACTCATGCACGGCGGTGAGCATCATGAAAATGGTGATGGGGGATGGTTGATGATGACGATGGCGACGGGTTCCCCTCTGTGGAGCCCCAAACGGACTCCAGATCAGCCCTCTCGGGAGGTTTCAGGGCTTGGCGGCGGCTCCGTATCGTAAAATGCGATGATTTCTTCTCTCTGATTTTTTCTCCCCGAAACTCAATATATGGAGTTGGAGTTGGAGTCGGAGAGTCAGCAGGGGGCCCACGAGGTAGGGGCGCGCCCTAGGGGGCAGGCACGCCCCCCCACCCTCGTGGAGAGGTGGTGGGCCCCCTGGCCTTCATCTTTTGCAGGTATTTTTCTTATTTTCTGAAAAGTGGCTTCGTGAAGTTTCAGGTCATTCCGAGAACGTTGCTCCTGCACATAAATAACACCATGGTAATTCTGCTGAAAACAGCGTCAGTCCGGGTTAGTTCCATTCAAATCATGCAAGTTAGAGTCCAAAACAAGGGCAAAAGTGTTTGGAAAAGTAGATACGTTGGAGACGTATCAACTCCCCGAAGCTTAAACCTTTGCTTGCCCTCAAGCAATTCAGTTGATAAACTAAAAGTGATAAAGAAAAAATTTTACAAACTCTGTTTGCTCTTGTTGTTGTAAATATTTAAAGCCGGCATTCAAGTTTTCAGCAAAGATTATAACTAACCACATTCACAATAACGCTTAGGTCTCAAGTTCACTCATATCAATGGCATAATCAACTAGCGAGCAATAATAATAAATCTCGGATGACAACACTTTCTCAAAACAATCATAATATAATATAACAAGATGGTATCTCGCTAGCCCTTTCTCAGACCGCAAAACATAAATGCAGAGCACCTTTAAAGACCAAGGACTGACTAGACATTGTAATTCATGGTAAAAGAGATCCAGTCAAGTCATACTCAATGTAAACTAACAGTAATGAATGCAAATGACAGCGGTGCTCTCCAACTAGTGCTTTTTAATAAGAGGATGATGACTCAGCATAAAATTAAATAGATAGGCCCTTCGCAGAGGGAAGCAGGGATTTGTAGAGGTGCCAGAGCTTGGTTTTAAAACAGAGGTGAATAATATTTTGAGCGGTATACTTTCATTGTCAACATAACAACCAAGAGATGGCGATATCTTCCATGCTACACACATTATAGGCGGTTCCCAAACAGAATGGTAAAGTTTATACTCCCCCTTCCACCAACAAGCATCAATCCATGGCTTGCTCGAAACAACGAGTGCCTCCAACTAACAAGAGTCCCAGGGGGAGTTTTGTTTGCAATTATTTTGATTTAGTTTGCATAAAGCATGGGACTGGGCATCCCGGTGACCAGCCATTTATCTTGTGAGTGAGGAGCGAAGTCCACTCCTCTTGAGAATAACCCGCCTAAAATGGAAGATACAGGCAGCCCTAGTTGATACATGAGCTATTCGAGCATACAAAACAGGATATTTATTTGAAGGTTTAGAGTTTGGCACATACAAATTTACTTGGAACGGCAGGTAGATACCGTATATAGGTAGGTATAGTGGACTCATGTGGAATAACTTTGGGGTTTAAGGAGTTTGGATGCACAAGCGGTATTCCCGCTTAGTACAGGTGAAGGCTAGCGAAAGACTGGGAAGCGACCAGCTAGAGAGCGACAACAGTCATGAACATGCATTAAAATTAATCAACACCGAATGCAAGCATGAGTAGGATATAATCCACCATGAACATAAATATCGTGAAGGCTATGTTGATTTTGTTTCAACTACATGCGTGAACATGTGCCAAGTCAAGTCACTTAAATCATTCAGAGGAGGATACCACCCTATCATACCACATCATAACCATTTTAATAGCATGTTGGCACGCAAGGTAAACCATTATAACTCATAGCTAATCAAGCATGGCACAAGAAACTATGATCTCTAATTGTCATTGCAAACATGTTTATTCATAATAGGCCGAATCAGGAACGATGAACTAATCATATTTACAAAAACAAAAGAGGTCGAGTTCATACCAGCTTTTCTCATCTCAATAAGTTCATTATATAATCATCATTATTGCCTTTCACTTGCACGACCGAACGATGTGAATAATAATAATAGTGCGCGTGCATTGGACTAAGCTGGAGTCTGCAAGCATTCAATAAACAGGAGAAGACAAGGCAATATGGGCTCTTTTGTTGGATAAACAATCATGCATATAAGAGCCACTTCAACAATTTAATTATGGTCTTCTCCTATCGACCCCCAAAGAAAAGAAAATAAATAAAACTATTTACACGGGACAGCTCCCAACAAGCAAAAGAAGAACAGGAAATCTTTTTGGGTTTTCTTTTTAATTACTGCTACAAGCATGGAAATTAAACTGATTAAAAGCTACAACTAATTTTTTTGGGTTTCTCTTAAGGTTTATTAAACACACAAGAAGAAAGCATAAAAAAGGAAAATAAACTAGCATGGATGATACAATGAAAAAGTATGAGCACCGACATCTAGCAATGAGTGTGTGAACATAAATGTAATGTCAGTGGGAAATACGTACTCCCCCAAGCTTAGGCTTTTGGCCTAAGTTGGTCTATGGCCACGTCTGGCCTGGTGGATATCCATAATAATAGTTGGGGTCGTACTGAGAAGAAGAAGAGGAAGACTCTGATTGCCACTAGCTGACAATCATCTCCGGATCCCACTGGTAATTAGACTGTCGTGAAGGGTCAATTTGTGGTTCCGGCTCTAGCTCCTCAGATGGTGTAGGGTTCCGGTAGGCGTGAATATCCTTCAATGGAACAAGGTACGTGCCTACAGATAAATCAAACAAAGAAGGAGCAGGCAGGGTAATAGTCTCAGGATGGTGTTTATTAAAGAACAATTGATATTTAAGCTCTCCTTCCCTATTCTTAACACTAAAATCATGTGCCACCATACTTTTATAATCTAGATAAACACGAGGCAACACTTTTTCTTCCTTCTCAGCATGCCTAACAGGTATGTTAAAATGTGCAGCTAGGCGTGAAGCATAGATGCCTCCAAAGATGAGGCCCTTTGTACGGTTCAAACTTAACCGTTTGGCAATAATGCTGCCCATACTAACAGAGTTATCACCATATAAACCATGGAGAAAAATAATAATATCAGGGATACTAAGGTTTCCACAGTTTCCGCGACTAATTAAGCAACGACTAGCAAATAATGCAAAATAACGTAAAACAGGAAAATGTATGCTAGTGATTCGTGCATCGGAAACCTTCCTTGTTTCCCCTACAGTGATAGTATCAATGAACCCCTCCACATCATCGTGATGTGGTTCTTCTATCTTGCCCTCAAAAGGGACTAAACAAACCCGACAAAAATCATAAAGTGACATCTCCTTATGCTCATCATATAAATGAAACTCCACCGTAGGTGGTGAGCTCCTAGAATGGAAATGAAAGTTTTGCACAAAGGTATTTGTGAGTAAGAGATACTGATCGCATTGGTCGTGGAGGAAAGCGGTGAGGCCTGCATTTTTAGCCAATTCATGAAAATCTTCATAAATCCCGGCTGCTCTCAAGAAATCATCGGAAGGCCATTCACACGCTCGAATCTCTGCGGTGCGAGGCAGATTATACTTAGGCTTTGTTGCCTTTTCCTTCAAGCTTTGGCTCGATGAGCCCCTCAAAAGTCTCCTCATCATTTTCTGAAAAATTCTGAAATTTTTAGTAACTTCAAAATAAAAGTAAACCAAACTCAATAATATTGATAGCAACTACTCCTACAAGTGCCTAGAGTCTATATCATGCATCAAAACTACTTTTGACCATATAAATTTGACATGCAAGCTCAAGAACAGGGTCACCTAAGCAGCAAAAATTTGCAATGAATAAAGCACTAGAACAAAAACTAATTGGACCAATGGAGGAGTCACATACCAAGGAACAATCTCCCCAAGCAGTTTTGTGAGAGGTGCTTTGAGCAAGGAGATCGAAAATGGCAGCAAAGTGAGCTAGAACTCGTGCTTGAGCTGGATATTCGTGTTTGTGGGAGCAAGATGAAGTATGTGGGTGCAGGAATAAGTGGAGGAGGGCCACCGTGGGCCCACGAGGCAGGGGGCGCGCCCAGGGGGGTAGGGCACGCCCTCCACCCTCGTGGGCAGGTGGTTGACCTCCCCTGATGTGTTCTCAGTGCCAAATATTCTCAAATATTCTGGAAAAAATCATATTTAAATTTCAGGGCATTTGGAGAACTTTTATTTTTGAGGTATTTTTATATTGCACGGATAATCAGATAACAGACAGAAAAATATTTATTTTTATTTTATTTAATATAAATAACAGAAAGTAAAAGTGGGGTACAGAAGGTTGTGCCTTCTAGTTTCATCCATCTCATGATCATCAAAAGGAATCCACTAACAAGGTTGATCAAGTCTTGTTAACGAACTCATTTCGAATAACATGGAACCGGAGAAATTTCGAATAACACTATGTTACCTCAAAGGGGATATGCACATCCCCAATAATAAGAATATCATATTTCTTATTGACAGTAGGTAGAGGAAATTCAAAACCTCCAAATATAATCGATGGCATTTTTCCAATAGAGTTGATACTATGAACTTGAGGTTGTTTCCTCGGAAAGTGTACCGTATGCTCATTACCATTAACATGAAAAGTGACATTGCCTTTAGTGCAATCAATAACAGCCCCTGCAGTATTCAAAAAGGGTCTTCCAAGAATAATAGACATACTATCGTCCTCGGGAATATTAAGAATAACAAAGTCCATTAAAATAGTAACGTTTGCAACTACAACAGGCACATCCTCACAAATACCGACAGGTATAGCAGTTGATTTATCAGCCATTTGCAAAGATATTTCAGTAGGTGTCAACTTATTTAAATCAAGTCTACGATATAAAGAGAGAGGCATAACACTAACACCGGCTCCAAGATCACATAAGCAGTTTTAGCATAGTTTCTTTTAATGGAGCATGGTATAGTGGGTACTCCTGGATCTCCAAGTTTCTTTGGTATTCCACCCTTAAAAGTATAATTAGCAAGCATGGTGGAAATTTCAGCTTCTGGTATCTTTCTTTTATTTGTAATAATATCTTTCATGTACTTAGCACAAGGATTGGTTTTAAGCATATCAGTTAATCGCATACGCAAAAAGATAGGTCTAATCATTTCAGCAAAGCGCTCAAAATCCTCATCATCCTTTTTCTTGGATGGTTTGGGAGGAAAAGGCATGGGTTTCTGAACCCAAGGCTCTCTTTCTTTACCATGTTTCCTAGCAATAAAGTCTTTCTTATCATAACGCTGATTCTTTGATTGTGGGTTATCAAGATCAACAGCAGGTTCAATTTCTATATCATTATCATTACTAGGTTGAGCATCATCATGAACATTATTATTAGCTTTATCACTAGTTTCCGGTTCATTACCAAATTGGGTTTCAGCATCAGAAATAGAAATATCATTTGGATTCTCAGGTGATTCAATAACAGGTTCACTAGAAGCATGCAAAGTCCTATCATTTTTCTTTTTCTTCCTTTTAGAAGGACTAGGTGCATCTATATTATTTCTCTGAGAATCTTGCTCAATTCTCTTAGGGTGGCCTTCAGGATACAAAGGTTCCCGAGTCATTCTACCAGTTCTAGTAGCCACTCTAACAGCATTATCATTATCTTTACTATTCAATTCATTGAGCAAATCACTTTGAGCTTTAAGTACTTGTTCTACTTGAGTGGTAACCATAGAAGCATGTTTACTAATAAGTTTAAGTTCACCTTTAACATTAGCCATATAATCACCCAAGTGTTCAAGCATATTTGAATTGTATTTCAATTGTCTACCAAAATAAGCATTAAAATCTTCTTGCTTAGCCATAAATTTATCAAACTCATCTAAGCATGGGCTAGCAAATTTAGTAAATGGGACTTCAGCTTTATCATATCTATAGAGAGAATTTACCTTTACTACCTGTGTCAGGTTATCAAGACCATGAGTTTCTTCAATAGGTAAAGGATTAAGATTATATGTTTATTCAACAGGCGGTAAATTAAGACCATGTATTTCTTCAATAGGAGGTAAATTCTTAACATCTTCAACTTTAATACCTTTTTCTTTCATAGATTTCTTTGCCTCTTGCATATCTTCAGGACTGAGAAATAGAATACCCCTCTTCTTCGGAGTTGGTTTAGGAATAGGCTCATGAATTGGCTCCAGAGGTGTCCAATTATTTTCATTTGTCAACATATTATTCAATAGAATTTCAGCTTCATCCGGTGTTCTTTCCCTGAAAACAGAACCAGCACAACTATCCAGGTAATCTCTGGAGTAATTGGAGAAGCCTCCCCCAAGCTTGTGGGAGACTCTCTTCTTCAATTTGCACAAAATTATATGTATTCCTTAAAGCAGCTTGTTTCTTATGAGCAGGGAAATATTTAGCAGAGAAGTAATAAATCATATCCTGGGGACTACGCACACAACTAGGATCAAGAGAATTAAACCATATCTTAGCATCACCCTTTAATGAGAACGGAAATATTTTAAGGATATAAAAGTAACAAGCTCTCTCATCTTTAGTAAACAGGGTAGCTATATCATTTAATTTAGTAAGACGTGCCACAACAGTTTCAGATTCATAACCATGAAAAGGATCAGGTTCAACCAAAGTAATTATATCAGGATGAACAGAGAATTCATAATCCTTATCAGTAACAAAGATAGGTGAAGTAGCAAAAGCAGGGTCAAGTTTCATTCTAGCATTTAGAGATTGCTTACTCCATTTAGCTAATAACCTTTTGAGTTCATTTCTATTTTTGCAAGTTAAAATAGCTAAATAAGCTTCTTGATCAAAAACATAACCCTTAGGAATAACAAGTGATTCTTCATCATCACTTTCATCGGTATCATCAGATTCAATAGTTCAATTTCTCTATCCCTAGTAAGCTGTTCATCAAGAAAGTCACTAAGTGGCACAGTAGTATCAGGCATAGAGGTAGTTTCATCATAAGTATCATGCATAGCAGAAGTGGCATCATCAATAACATTGCGACATATCAGAACGAATAGCAGAAGCAGGTGTAGGTGTCGCAAACTTACTCATAACAAAAGGTGAATCAAGTGCAGAGCTAGATGGCAGTTCCTTACCTCCCCTCGTAGTTGAGGGATAGATCTTGGTTTTTGGATCTCTCAAGTTCTTCATAATGATAAGCAGATATAAATCCCAAGTGACTCAAAGAATAGAGCTATGCTCCCCGGCAACGGCGCCAGAAAATAGTCTTGATAACCCACAAGTATAGGGGATCGCAACAGTTTTCGAGGGTAGAGTATTCAACCCAAATTTATTGATTCGACACAACGGGAGCCAAAGAATATTCTCAAGTATTAGCAGCTGAGTTGTCAATTCAACCACACCTGGAAACTTAATATCTGCAGCAAAGTGTTTAGTAGCAAAGTAATATGATAGTAGTGATAACGGTAACAAAAGGTAACAGTAGTAAAAGTAATGTTTTTGGTATTTTGTAGTGATGATAGCAATAGCAACGGAAAAGTAAATAAGCGGAGAACAATATATGGAAAGCTCGTAGGCAATGGATCAGTGATAGAGAATTATGTCGGATGTGGTTCATCATGTAGCAGTCATAATCTAGGGTGACACAGAACTAGCTCAAGTTCGTCAATGTAATGTAGGCATGTATTCCGAATATAGTCATACGTGCTTATGGAAAAGAACTTGCATGACATCTTTTGTCCTACCCTCCCGTGGCAGTGGGGTCCTTACGGAAACTAAGGGATATTAAGGCCTCCTTTTAATAGAGAACCGGAACAAAGCATTAACACACTGTGAATACTTGAACTCCTCAAACTACGGTCATCACCGGTAAGTATCCCGATTATTGTCACTTCGGGGTTAACGGATCATAACACATAATAGGTGACTATAGACTTGCAAGATACGATCAAGAACACTCATATATTGATGAAAACATAATAGGTTGAGATCTGAAATCATGGCACTCGGGCCCTAGTGACAAGCATTAAGCATAGCAAAGTCATAGCAACATCAATCTCAGAACATAGTGGACACTAGGGATCAAACCCTAACAAAACTAACTTGATTACATGATAGATCCCATCCAACCCATCACCGTCCAGCAAGCCTACGATGGAATTACTCACGCACGGCGGTGAGCATCATGAAATTGGTGATGGAGGATGGTTGATGATGACGATGGCGATGGATCCCCCTCTCCGGAGCCCCGAACAGACTATAGATCAGCCCTCCCGAGAGGTTTTAGGGCTTGGCGGCGGCTCCATATCGTAAAATGCGATGATTTCTTCTCTCTAATTTTTTTCTCCCCGAAACTCAATATATGGAGTTGGAGTTGGAGTCGGAGAGTCAACAGGGGGCCCACGAGGTAGGGGGACGCGCCCCCCACCCTCGTGGAGAGGTGGTGGGCCCCCTGGCCTTCATCCTTTGCAGGTGTTATTCTTATTTTCTAAAAAGTGGCTCCGTGAAGTTTCAGGTCATTCCGAGAACGTTTGCTCCTGCACATAAATAACACCATGGTAATTCTGCTGAAAACAGCGTCAGTCCGGGTTAGTTCCATTCAAATCATGCAAGTTAGAGTCCAAAACAATGGCAAAAGTGTTTGGAAAAGTAGATACGTTGGAGACGTATCAATTACATTAGTAGGAATATAGGCAGAAACGTCTGTAGATTGAGTCTCAACTATTGGTAAAGCGGTCATACTTCCTTCGCCTAAAAGAGAATTTAATTTAGCGGCTCTTTCTAAAAGGTGTGAATGCAAATAAAAAACATCCCCTGGATAAGCCTCACGGTCGGGAGGTCTTCTTAATAGAAGGGACATTTGGCGATAAGCTTGTGCCTGTTTGGAGAGATCATCATAAATTATTAAAGTATACTGTTCGCGGTACATAAAATACTTAGCCAGGGCTGCTCTCGTATAAGGAGCGAGGTATTGTAATGCAGCAGGTGAATCCGCCATTTCAGCTACTACAATAGTGTATTCCATGGCCCCCTCCTCATGGAAAGTAGTTACTACTTGAGCTACGGAGGATGCTCTTTGACCGATAGCTACATAAACACATATTAAACCTTGCCCTTTTTGATTGAGAATTGTATTTGTGGCTACTGCTGTTTTGCCAGTCTGTCTGTCCCCAATAATGAACTCTCGCTGACCGCGCCCTATAGGGATCATCGAATCGATAGCAATAAGCCCGGTTTGAAGAGGTTCGTATATGGAACGCCTGGAAATTCTACTTGGAGCAGGAGATTCAATTAAGCGAGATTCGGAAGCTACAATTTTGCCTCTCCCATCAATAGGTTTAGCTAGAGCATTTATAACACGACCCAAGTTATATACGCTCACGGGTATCTGAGCAATTCTTCATGTTGCTTTTACAAAACTTCCCTCTTGATGCTAAACCATAGCTCTAGCTGAGTAAAATTCCACAATTTCTAAGGACGATATGCTTTTTTTCATTTTCCACTGTGAAAGCTTGTCTCAATCCCTCCCTAGTCCTTTCTTTCCTGGGCACAGGCTTACCTGATTGACCGCCCACATTCTTTCATTGTTTGTTCTGTTGTGGAATCGAATCACAGAGCTAGTGCAATTGGGATTTAGAGTCACATGCGTGAAACTAAAGAGGATTTTCAGTCCTCTGCTCTACCAACCAGAACCTAGAAGGACACTTCACACCCGATTTGACACAGCTAGACTGGAAAAACTGCTTGTCAAGAGCACTACCCTAGTATAGAATACTTTTTGAGTATGTTGGTAGGGTCCGGTCATCCGCTTCCGTGCTTGCACTTCTGCGTAACTAGGGGTGCAAGTCTAGTACAGCGTACTTTCATAATTGAATCAAAAGCGTTGATACATGAAAAATCTCTATATACGATATTTATGACACAGAATGTTATTCTTTCAACATGATTCCTCAACAATTTTTTCATTGTAACTGACTCTCCGTTCTCTCCGTTCCACTTTGGTTTTCGACTAATAATTACCATGATGAATTTCTCTTACTGCTTGGTTCCACATTGGATTTTGGAAACTTTTGTTTAGAAAGTGGTGTCACGACCGTGGGGATCAAATGGATGGTTCAGGAAAGTCTAGTGAAGCGGCACGGTCTAATCATATAGATGACTATAGTGGTATGGTTCCATAGAAAACTACTCGAGGCCATTACCGCCACCGAAATGGTTTCCATGCTCCGTTGGATGATTTGACGATATCGCAGTATCAAGCTAGAACGGTTTCAATTTGTAGGACGGGAAAGAAACCTCATCCTTTGGTGCACACTAACCGATGAAGCTCAACCCTCTCTAGAACTGAGCTATTTCCGCTTTTTCGAACAAAAAGTTTGAGTAGTTCAGTGAAAAAACGGTCAAGCTTTCTTCCATCCTTCCTAGCTCCTCGAGCTTGCACCCGCTCGATGCCTTTTTCATTGTTCGTTCTGAGGTGGATTCGAACCACTCTCTCCATTTGAATTTCGAGTCCAAAAGGCCCGGCGAAAGAGGATTTTCAGTCATATGCTCGCTGCCAGCCAGAACGGGATTTTTCCACTTCACACCCACACAATCGGGATTTGATGAAATAGCTACGTTTTTTTCTTATTTGATTCGGATACTATCAATCTACTGTCCATCTTTCTCTTTAGTTTTCTCCTTTCTTTCTCCTCAACCTATCTCCATTGGATGGACTTACGAAAGAATAATATCTAATCTCCCCATCGCGGTTAGGATCCCATGAACCAAGAGCGCCAGCATCGGTTCCTCGATCTTCCTACTGGAGGCATGGTCATGGCTCTCATTCATTCATTTCATTCTTTATTCTGTTGTGGAA